>NW_028189314.1:0-27808 GCF_048542155.1 Nylanderia fulva
AAATATTAAATTTCCTTTAATTGTTCTTACATACGATTTAATAATCGTCATGCGAAAGAAAAACATGAGAGTAATTTCACTGACACGTGAACTTGCTTAAGTGTGAGACACTTATGTACGGTCACTGACATGTGAACCGAGAGCTGATTGAGAGTGATCATTAGGAACTATACAGTTCGTATTTAAACAATGAGTTGCGCCCTGGTTGATAGCGCGAAGCCTCGTTTTTATTGCCGGACTATTCGCGGCAATCTAATTGTATGCACAACACTCCGCGTAACTCAGTACTCGCACACAGTAATAGTCTTAGGTTTTGATTTATATCATTTAATCCGACTTGATTAATAATGATTTTCAATTGAAGAGAGCGCTTACTTATGTCGACTTTACTCTTGGAGAGACTTTCAACGACTGACTTCGCTTTTACTGCCGAAAAACCCAAAGGAATTTTGTTTTCGTGGCTTGCTACTTCTCACGTGTATTCTGCGTGATTGGTGAGAACAATAGCCATAAATACGCTTGCCGGGAGGTGCTGCCTCTCTGGCTTCATGCGAGTTATTATTGATTCGATTATCGATGCTGTCACGAAATCGATTGAATCCGTAACAATATTATATTATTAAAAAATAAAATGTTAATGTAAATACTGGATAATTCTTGCCAAATGTGTGGTAAATATCTTTTAAAATATTTATATATCAATTCTAATCTTTTACTATATTGTAAATCTTTTTACTATATTAAAAAATTAAGAAAAATCGTAATTTCTTCAATTATTTTTTACTACAATTTTTTTAATTTTCTATAATACTTATAACAAAATGATGTGGCTAAACTAATAAAGTAAAAAAATTAAAATAACATAGAGATAATGTTTGCTGTAAGAGCCTAACGCAAATGTCCGTACGTGAAAACTGCGAAAATTTAATTTTTCAGTCTTTTTAAATGTGCACAAGGCACGAAATTTGCTTAGCCAATGCTAAGACTTGTTAGGAATAATCTCTTGGTTTGAGATTTTAATTCCTGTTTTCTTTACCCCCCTGAAGTGACTTAAAAAAATTAAGATAAGGAAAAAATAAGAAATAAGTTAAAAACAAAGAAAAAAAGAGATTTTAATCTATAATCTATGTCATTTGCAAAATGCTCCTTCTACTGTCTCGTAGCGCGTCTAGTATCAAGTAACAAATGGGAGGCCTTTTCGCGCCGCGCGCTTATATTGGCTCAGATTGGCCGATGTTTTTTAATTTATTTCTCATTAATTATTACAAAAATCACAAAATGATAAAGGACTTTTTTATTCAATTTAACACGTTCTATATGCACACGAGATGATCCGCAAATTAGGGGACACTCTGTATAAAATTAAAAAATTAAAATATAAATTTAAAGATATAAGACAGGCAGTAAGAGCCAACTCGCGGATGACAGTGCGTTATCCTAACGAAACTAAATTTTTCGTTAGGATTAAGTATTTGTGCACAAGGCACCAAATATTTTACTTGGTCACGGCCAAGATTTAAAATATGAAATAATCTCATATTTGAGATTTAATTTCAATAACCCTTTCACCCCCCTATGGAAATAAGTAAATGCAAGAGAAAAATATAGATCCGAAAGTCGCTGAATCGGGAAACAAACCCGAGACCTTTCGCTTGCCGGGCGACTGCTCTTCCAACTGAGCTATTCAGATCCTTTCGATTCTATACTTTTCTCTGCTATATGTAATAATGTTGATAAACAAACGCGTTTTAGCCAGCGTGTATACATTAAGAGTTTAACAAGGCTCTGTAATATAAATATAAATTTAAAGATATAAGACAGGCAGTAAGAGCCAACTCGCGGATGACAGTGCGTTATTCTAACGAAACTAAATTTTTCGTTAGGATTAAGCGACCGAAGATTCCCGATTCAGCGACTTTCGGATCTATATTTTTCTCTTGCATTTACTTATTTCCATAGGGGGGTGAAAGGGTTATTGAAATTAAATCTCAAATATGAGATTATTTCATATTTTAAATCTTGGCCGTGACCAAGTAAAATATTTGGTGCCTTGTGCACAGATACTTAATCCTAACGAAAAATTTAGTTTCGTTAGGATAACGCACTGTCATCCGCGAGTTGGCTCTTACTGCCTGTCTTATATCTTTAAATTTATATTTATATTACAGAGCCTTGTTAAACTCTTAATTAAAAAATTAAGTTCTCATAATACACGTTTCGTATAATTATAAAAATAGTACTCATAAAGTACGTTGGTAGTCATATCATAAACAATATAAATATAAATAAATATATATATAAGTATAAATAATAATATAAATAATAATATAATTGGAAGAGCAGTCGCCCGGCAAGCGGAAGGTCTCGGGTTCGATTCCCGATTCAGCCGACTTTTGGACCAATATTTTTCTCGTCTTTTTCTTACAGGGGATGTTTAGAGAAGGAACAAGGGGAATTTCTGAGATCCCAACCATAGGATTCAAATTCCTCAGTTTCCAAAAATTTTCTTATCTTAATTTGTCGCAATAACATCGCGTTTGGCTCTTCGTCGAGATGAATATGAAGTTTTTAAAACAATTGGAGAGCTGACTTACAAATATTCTTATTAATATTTGTTGCGTTTGGACCAGGTACGACGCCTTGGTGGGGGGGGTGGGGGATTATAAACATTGAGAGAAATATTGATTTGTAAGTGTCTGAATAGCTCAGTTGGAAGAGCAGTCGCCCGGCAAGCGGAAGGTCTCGGGTTCGATTCCCGATTCAGCCGACTTTCGGACCAATATTTTTCTCGTCTTTTTCTTACAGGGGATGTTTAGAGAAGGAACAAGGGGAATTTCTGAGATCCCAACCATAGGATTCAAATTCCTCAGTTTCCAAAAATTTTTTTATCTTAATTTGTCGCAATAACATCGCGTTTGGCTCTTAGTCGAGATGAATATGGAGTTTTTAAAACAATTGGAGAGCTGACTTACAAATATTCTTATTAATATAAATAATAATATTAATGTAAATTAATATAAATTATATGTATAATAATGTATATTAATATAAATAAATATTAATATAATGTTTGTATGTGACATTATTTCTTTTAAACTGTGAGCAAAATTCTAACACTTTCAAGTTCCCGCTATTCCCTCAGCTCACCATTACTACACTAAAAAAGGATTTAGCACAGGCGCGAAAAGGATTCACAGATTAATTATGAGATAAACAATTTACGACTCGTAGGTTTCGCGCCGTATACAGCATGCCCGCTTGTTCTGTTTTATCCGCGGACGTATTCATCGATATTATTGACACGCGTATTTCTCGACCGATCGGATCCCGACGGGATAGGCAACCTGTCATACTGCCGTGTATTCAAGTGCAACACCCTGTACATGATGCTTGGTCTACTTAATGTACAATTGTTCAATGAAAGTGTTCTCACAATATACGTTTCTCATATATAATTAATAAAATTCTGTCTAATTTATTTTTAAATAGCTTGAAATAACGATTCACAAATTTTTACCGAACCACAAAATTTAGAATGAAGACAATCTAGAAGGAACAATAAGGATACTTATGTATGTAAATTGTATATATTCGAACATCTATTGGGCCTTACAATAAACATTATTCATTTTATTTACTTTTGATAATATTTTATATTTAATAATGAATATTTATAGAGTTAATTCTGTCAGGAGCTCTAATTTGTATTAAAGATACTATGTATACAAAGATATTTCAAATTGAAAAGTATAATTTTATTTTATTATAAAATAAGGTATCGGTCCTCGATTTATACGATCACTGTATAAAGACAAAAATGCTTAATGACTTCGAAAAATAAATGTACATATATAAAATTCTATTGATGTACTCATGTACATGTCGATGTATATCTAGGTATGCGAAAAAATATATGTGTTTGTGTCGGTCCTCACAATATACCATTCACATACATATATATATATATATATATAAAGTGATACATATAAGGCCAACTTATCGAGCTGAATATTCGAGATGTTCAGTCAACTACCATTTATTACATGTATAAATTATAAAACTACAGTCATTATATTAAAACTAACGCAAATTACAATCATTCTATAAACGTTTCGACCGCACGCGGTCTTCTTCAGTATAATTATTGAAATATAAATTCTTACAATTCACATAATATCGAAATTTAATTATAGTTATTCAGAATCAAGAGTTTTTGAGCAATTAACGCGTGTTTCAATCCGTCCTGTCCAACAATGTTCGCCTCGATATGATCCCTGATTTTGTTCAGATCTCGGATAGTTTCCATGCAATTCGAATGTGGTTTATAAGATCAGTTGCAATAATTGTAATGCATCTTATGTAGGCCAAACAAAGAGGCAATTGCAGACGCGAATGAAAGAACATAAAAATAATAGTAGATTGGACTCAACGAAACATTCAGTAATTTCTGAACACATAATAAATGAACATCATACTTTTAATTGGGACAATGTTAAGATCATGGACAACGAAAATAATTATTATAAAAGACTCATTTCTGAGATGCTACATATCAAGGAACAAAAAAATGGACTAAATTTAAACAAAGATACTGAGTTACTTAGCGAGTCGTATTTTGATATTTTGGATATATTAGCGAACAAGAAATAATAATAGGACAAATAGGACATTAACGAGTAAAACATAGATATTAGATCATATATAAACACGCACGCTCTCCGATCAAGTAGAGTTTAAAATGAGCTGTCTTTCTGTATTGTTGGTTTGTTATGTGTCATCCTTAATAACTGTTAATAAGTAGCAAAATTGTCAAGAAGAACGATGATAGGTAAGCATACTACCAATTGTAGGGGATACATATTATAATTTGGACATACGTTGATCGGTAATTTTTTATTAATCGCAGCGCCTACGGAACGGGTTAATTTCTCGCATATTAACGATGAAACTATCCGAGATCTGAACAAAATCAGGGATCATATCGAGGCGAACATTGTTGGACAGGACGGATTGAAACACGCGTTAATTGCTCAAAAACTCTTGATTCTGAATAACTATAATTAAATTTCGATATTATGTGAATTGTAAGAATTTATATTTCAATAATTATACTGAAGAAGACCGCGTGCGGTCGAAACGTTTATAGAATGATTGTAATTTGCGTTAGTTTTAATATAATGACTGTAGTTTTATAATTTATACATGTAATAAATGGTAGTTGACTGAACATCTCGAATATTCAGCTCGATAAGTTGGCCTTATATTTATCACTTTGTTTTCAATATACGAGCGACAATTGTATTAATTTATTTTTAATATACGCTGGCCTTACAATGCGTCAATTTAACACAAAACGGACTGATTACTATTTTAATTTTAATTTTATTCATAGAGTTTTTGGAAGAATAACCGCAGATTATTTTAAACAATGGATTAATGCGAATTACTTGTTAATAAGAGCGAGAGCAAAATTGGAATTTTTAAGAAATTGTAAAAATGGCGATATTTTTCCTACACATTTAGAAGGTTTTTGCCGCATTAAATTTAACGTTTTTCATCACAGATCGATCAGAAGACTAGATAGTATGTTGTACAAATTCAAAACAAATGCGATGAGCATTGAAATCTTTGATTTGCATAGACAGGTAGAGTCATTACAAAATAGGATTTTTCATCTCACCAGCGGGTTATTTAATCGTTTACCTGTACTCGCGTGGAATAGAATTTTCGAACATCATAACATTGCTTTTAAAAATTGCCACAACAGATTGGTTACTGCACACGAAAAGAAATTCAATTGGCTTAAGAGAAAACAACACTATAAGTATATCAACAGCATCAAACCTATAGATATACATTGTTCTTTACATTTTGAAACTTCACAACCGACGAAAATATCACAAAATTCTCTCAGGGCAATCACTAATGATGCCAAGGAGATCAATATACACATAGAAGCCAATAAATTTTCAATGATACAATTAACCCTTTGGAAAATACTAATAAAAAATGGTTTGTTAATCTTTCCAACACAGACATTCCGCCTAACGTTTCTAATCTGTTGCAAATGGGTGATAAATTCTGTCTTCCGAATATTAGTAAAAAAACAGCGATACATGAATTCATCAAGGACATAGAGAGTAATAGCAAACGAAATAATATTAATAATCTCACAACGATCAGAAATATCGCGGTTCCAAAATTTGCACAACTTCTGAACACGAAGGATAAAAATGACGTAAGTCAACAAAAATTACTTGGTGCACACAGAGATTTAATAAAATTTTGTAAAGACAATCCGAATGTTCTATTCACACGCGCGGACAAGGGTAATGCTACGGTGGCAATGGAAAGATCTCATTATATTAACAAAATGGAAAACGTTTTAAAAGATGTCAACACTTACACTATTGTTAAAAAAAATCCGTGCAAAAAAATAGAGAACGATTTGAATGATTTGTTGAAGAGATGGCTTAAGGAAGATTATATTTCAAAAAACGAATATTATAAATTACGTTGTAGTGATTCTCTCCTTCCAAAAGCGTATGGATTACCTAAAATCCATAAGGAAAACTATCCAGTTAGAATCATAGTTTCATCGGTTGATACAGCTCTATACTCGCTGGCTTCGTTTTTACAAAACACCTTACGAACTAGCCTACCCAAAGCGAAAAGTCATATTAATAATAGTTTTGATTTGTACAGCATATTGTCTGGTAAAAAGATTGATGAGAATGATAGGATGTTTTCCTTGGATGTGGTGTCTTTGTTTACGAACGTTCCTCTGGATCTTGCGATTGACGGTATTAACGATAGATGGGATTACATTGGAATAAATACTAAAATACCGAAAAACGAATTTTTGGGGGGTATAAAATTCATATTGACTTCTACATATTTTACATTTGATGACATAATTTATAAACAGACGTTTGGGACCCCTATGGGGTCACCGTTATCACCAATTATTGCAGACCTGGTTATGCAAGATCTTGAGGATACAGTTCTCAAAGCGTTGAATTTGGAATGTTTGTTTTATTTTCGTTATGTGGATGACATAATAGTGGCCACCTCTATGACTAATATGACTCAGATTGTGAATAATTTTAACAACTATCATGAAAGACTTAAATTCACGGTCGAACAAGAGGTTAACCATAGCTTGAATTTCTTAGATTTATCACTTAAAATTATTAATAACAAAATATATATAGACTGGTATCAAAAAGAAACCTTCTCAGGAAGGACGTTATCATTTTATTCAAACCACCCATTATGCCACAAAATTGGAATAATATATAACCTTGTAGACAGATGTCTATTGCTATCACATCCACTATTTTTTAATAAAAATTTGGAGTTAATTATTAATATACTCAGAAGCAATGGTTACCCTCTTGATCTGATTTTTAACAAAATTAATCATCGGATAGAACACATCATATCTAAGGGGAGCATTATAGAGAGACAGGCCAACATAGAAAGAACAAAAAGTATAGGAAATGACTCGGTCAATAAAAAATTCTTTGTCATTCCGTATATAGATGGGATCTCAGAAATGATTGTTTCCTCGGTAAAAAATAAAAATTGTATGGTAGAGTATAGATGTCTCAACAAACTGGATAATATTATTAAAGCGCAGAAAGATAAAACTAAACATCCATGCAATTCGAATGTGGTTTATAAGATCAGTTGCAATAATTGTAATGCATCTTATGTAGGCCAAACAAAGAGGCAATTGCAGACGCGAATGAAAGAACATAAAAATAATAGTAGATTGGACTCAACGAAACATTCAGTAATTTCTGAACACATAATAAATGAACATCATACTTTTAATTGGGACAATGTTAAGATCATGGACAACGAAAATAATTATTATAAAAGACTCATTTCTGAGATGCTACATATCAAGGAACAAAAAAATGGACTAAATTTAAACAAAGATACTGAGTTACTTAGCGAGTCGTATTTTGATATTTTGGATATATTAGCGAACAAGAAATAATAATAGGACAAATAGGACATTAACGAGTAAAACATAGATATTAGATCATATATAAACACGCACGCTCTCCGATCAAGTAGAGTTTAAAATGAGCTGTCTTTCTGTATTGTTGGTTTGTTATGTGTCATCCTTAATAACTGTTAATAAGTAGCAAAATTGTCAAGAAGAACGATGATAGGTAAGCATACTACCAATTGTAGGGGATACATATTATAATTTGGACATACGTTGATCGGTAATTTTTTATTAATCGCAGCGCCTACGGAACGGGTTAATTTCTCGCATATTAACGATGAAACTATCCGAGATCTGAACAAAATCAGGGATCATATCGAGGCGAACATTGTTGGACAGGACGGATTGAAACACGCGTTAATTGCAAAAACTCTTGATTCTGAATAACTATAATTAAATTTCGATATTATGTGAATTGTAAGAATTTATATTTCAATAATTATACTGAAGAAGACCGCGTGCGGTCGAAACGTTTATAGAATGATTGTAATTTGCGTTAGTTTTAATATAATGACTGTAGTTTTATAATTTATACATGTAATAAATGGTAGTTGACTGAACATCTCGAATATTCAGCTCGATAAGTTGGCCTTATATTTATCACTTTGTTTTCAATATACGAGCGACAATTGTATTAATTTATATATATATAATTAAATATACATATATATACATTCTTCATTTTATTTAAATAAAAACTCTATAGATAGAACTTTATAACCCTAACATATTATGAATTGTTAAATAAACCGCAAAACATTATTGATACTATAATTATTTAGTGAATAACATTATTGATAATAATAATAGAAACAATAGAAAATGGTGTTGTGATTGTGATTGAAACAAACATTCTTCCTAAACAGAGTTTGATTATATGTTACGTCCCAGGGGCGTTGGGTGCCGAAACTACCCACGTAATCCCCAAAGACCGCGGGTGCTGGGAATTTTTAACAAAGATTTATACCCGAAATTCCCGAATTATAACGAAGGTCGGTTCTGGATTGTTATAAGGAGCTTCTTTGTGACGGGCAAGGTAAGAGAGAAAGTTACTCAAGGCTCCAGGGCAGGCTCCACAGATAGAGTCGCGCACAGCGACAGTTCCTACTAAAACTCGGATACAGGAGGTGCACTCCTCAAAATGCGAATCGTCTCCCAGGGTAATATAATGGCGTACTAGGCGCTCGTATAAATTTCGTTGCGGAGGTTCCAGGTCGGTGAAACAACAATCGCAGATGATCGTGCGTGTAGTGAGGTGTCTACGAAATATAGCTATGGTACAACTAGCGGACGCTACCCACTCGGTATAGGACAGGGATGGGGGTCCAAGACGTGGATTAAGGTTAAGAGTTCGAGGGCACATTATTTCAGCATCGCGGAGTGGTTCGAGTAACTGTTACGTCCCGTTCGCAGTCGCGGCGTGTTATTCGCGAGTGTATGGTTTGCGTTGCACGTACTCGAACTATTGCGCGAGACAACGTCGTATTACGGAAATTTTTCCGGGGATACCCACGACGAAGGGTTTTCCGACAAAGGTTGCACGATGCGGAGGGAGGGGGGAGAATGTATTACCCTTAAGGTAGCGATTATGACATGGAGCCTATCTGTAATTCTACAGTTATGATTGTGGTCCCGTCTTCTATCCTCGTCGGGACGCTATCTGGGTTACGCGAGTAGTCTTCGTATATAGACTCGCAAAGTTCGCATAGATCACCCGCTCGTGAGAGGGTGAGGCGGTTACTACAAGTTCCGCAAACTATCCCAACTAGTAATCCACCTATGGTTAGGCTATGTTTCCGGATCCGTGTCCAGAACAATTTAGAAGTTTGAGGTAACGCGGCGAAGCATGAAAGACAAAGAGCGGCTTTAGTTTAAAAATGAATGTACCCGATACCGACTTGACAGTAATACGGAGGTTCGAGAGTTATTAGGAGATTAACTCCTGGAAAAGAGATTATACCTCTAAAGGGGATTGGGCACATCTATACCTGCCACGTTAATTGTATTTCAAAAGATCATGCGTCGTTTGCTCGTAGATGGTTGATGAGGCCGGACGTTGTCGAGAAGTCGGTAAATGTCGATAAAATGAGTCGATGTGGCGTCGATACAACGTCGGCAACTGGCGGTAACGAACATTGGTAAAGACCGTCGGTGAGTTGTCGGTAACCGTTGATAACAAACGTCGGTAAGATTGTCGATAAAGGAACGTACGTCGGTATATTGTCGGTAACGTCGGTAAAAGAACGTATGTCGGTATAATGTCGGTGACGTCGATAAAAAAACGTATGTCGGTATAATGTCGGTAAAAGAACGTATGTCGGTATAATGACGGTAATGTTGGTAAAAGAACGTGTGTCGGTATATTGTCGGTAAATCGAGAGTGTTCTTAATTGATTATTGTTTAAGTGACTACTTTGTTGTACGGATTTACGAAGTTATTTCTTGAGACACGAAGATTTTTAAGAGATTGAATTATTTGCGTTTTTCCGTGTTAGAAGTTCGAGAGTTGCACCGCGTGTGGTGGACGACCCTAGTTTTATAGCCTGACCCTTTTTTTATAGCTTCCGCAGTGACGATGGAAAAGAGGAAAAATGCGTCGGAGATTTTTCTAGAATGTTCTCTTCCACGTGGTAGAAACGTCTCTGAATTTGCTAACACGCGCGATTCCTTAGGTTAACGTGAATTTCACTTACCTTTAGTAGCACTTTTTTGATCGTGTCGGCTCGTACTTGGCGGTAGTGCGTGCGGCGAGGGTCGTTTACTAGGATGTGCGGCGGCAGGCGTCGTGGTCGGAAAGTTATTGGTATGCACCTCCACGGTAGGAGTTCGTCGTTGTTATTATTTTTAATGTTAAAAATGTTCTCGTATTCAGGATCGGCCTGATATTCCATTCCGAGGAATTGAGAATATTCCTCGGTCGCTGATTCACGATAGAGTCGGTTTAGTTTTCGTAATTGATTCTTCCTTCCTGCGCGTCGCGTCTTAGGCATATTGAATTTGATGCATCCTCTGAATGATTACTCAAATAAGGGAGGTTGATATGCGGCGGACCTCACTATCAGTTCCTTATTTTGGCAATTGCTGAGAATGTTAATTCTAACTGTAATGAGCGGTGGTCCGCTCCAGACACAGTTTTGAATTGTTCTGAATTCAAACGCCGTATGACAGATTTAAGCGCTATCGTGTTTTATCACGGGAGTGGAAGTTTTGAAGAGTACTGAACACTGGTTTTTACACATGAATACACTGATTTATTCGTATAGTAGTACAGAATTCGAAACTAGAACTTAGAATTAGAATTTAGACTTAGACTTAGAATTTAGATTTTTGAGTTAGGATATTATACTTAGAATTAGAATTTTAGAATTAGAGTTAGGATTTAGAATTTGGACTTAGAGTTAGAATTTAGAAGTGCGACTGTACTGTTCGGTGTTGCGCAGAGAACTGCCGAAATTCGGGACTGCTCTGAGGTCCTTCGTTTCGGCGGCTCGGGCCTGCGGCGGCCTGGAGAGGGGGAACTCCAGAGTAGGGGCTCTCACTGTGGTGGGAGATCCTTAGGCGCTACGAAGCGCCACGCTTAGTTTCTAGGCGGAGTTAAGCGTCATGGCCGGCTTTGGCGCGCTTTTCAAATAATGTTTGATAGTTTTAGGATTTATTCCTTATAGATGGAAAAAAAATTTACATACCCGGACATAGTAATAAAGCCGGACGTGACATAACTGTTGACGGTTGACTCTCGAGGTACTATACGCGGACCATAGGTGCGGATGTATAGAGGGTGGATGCGGGTAGTTAGATATATATATATATATATATATATATATATATATATATATGTCGTCATCAGTTGTGATGGGCGGTTGGTAGTATCTATTGTATAAACGTATCGTAGGGCGATGAGTGTGTGTGCGGAGGCGTGCAAGTATGGCGGCGGCGTGGGTCGTCGACCGCGTGTTGGGGAAGACGCGCAAATGTGGTGGAGGCGTGGGTCGTCCACCGCGTGTTAAAGAAGGCGCGCAGATATGGCGGCGGCGTCGGTTGCCGATCACGTGTTCGAATAAGGCGCACAAGTATGGCGACGGCGTGGGTCGTCGACCGCGTGTTAGAGAAGGCGCGCAGATATGGCGGCGGCGTGGGTTGCCGACCACGTGTTCGAATAAGGCGCGCAAGTATGGCGATGGCGTGGGTCGTCGACCGCGTGTTAGAGAGGGCGCGCAGATATGGCGACGGCGTGGGTTGCCGACCACGTGTTAAAAAAGACGCGCAAATATGGTATGGCGGCGGCGTAGTTTGGCGACCACGCGTATTCACGGGCACGTACTGATGTAACAAATCACTTACCGTGATGCTGCGTTCTCTCGTTAGTCCTTGTCCAGTGTTTCTGCTAACCTTGTTGTAATGTGGGCAGTGCGCTATCCTGTGGCCGCGCGCTCTAGGTCCCTCGTGATGACTTCTACGTCGGAGAAACGGGTCGTCCACAAGGAGAAGGAGTTTTGCGCAAGGGCAGGTCGTCGAATGAACGTAGCCACTTCACGATTTACTTATGTTCGTAACGATTTATTTCACGTTTAATACAAGGCACATGGAGGCCGTGAGGCGGCGATTATGGTTAACGAACTTATGTTTCTAAAATATAGCGAAACAAGGATCGGTGAATAAGGTTTGGATTATCTACGTCGCTCGGTTACAAGTCGTCGTTTCCTAGTCAAGACGCTAGAGATTCGGTCGTATTTAGCACGCGTCGGAACGGCGTCACTTAGGTCGATGCGGAGTTACGCGGGAGTCGGTGTTCACACGTCGACGCCGGAACTAAAAGTCAAGTGTTTTCCCTCGTCATCGGGTGCATCTGGATGGTGGATGTCGTTTTTTTCTATATTCGCTGTCGCGCCGCCTGGTGGTGTTGTCCACTAATGTCGGCCATCTTGGATTGCGTCTAGTATCTAGTGTCTAGTGTCTAGCGTCTAGTGTCTAATGTCTAGTGTCTAATGTCTAGTGTCTAATGTCTAGTGTCTAATGTTTAGTATCTAGTATCTAGTGTCTAGTATCTAGTGTCTACTTATTTCTCTAGGCAACACGCCGGGTTGGACTTATACTAAGGCGCGCAAGCAATACGCTGGAAAAAATATAGGTGGGAGAGGGGCTGGTTGTAACACCTCCCCCCTGAGAGAAAATGTTGGAGGTACGCTCCAACATTTTGTTTCTTGTATTCGCGCGTGTCGGTCTTGCGTAGTGCAGGTAGAGTTCCGGAGTCGTTCTACTCGTTTGCTTGTTTTTTGTACTATTACTATGTGTACTACACTCACTTTAATCTTAATGGCTTACTAAAAAGAATTAGTCTTACGTTTGTTTACTTATCTAGATATTTTCTTAACTCGCTATATGAGTACGCTGGAAGGGGATTTGGGGCGTCGGCGATCCCTTTTTCCTTCTCGGGTTCATGGGGTGGGGCGTTGGCCGCTCCTGGTGTGGTGTCCGCTTCTGTCTCGAGAACGATGTACTCGCGCCTTGGGGCTAGTTCCGTTTGTGCGGGCTTTCCCAGGTGTAGGAGCAGATTCGTTGCTGAGGTCCAGATGGCCCCCAGGAGGTGGATACTCCATCCATATATGGAGTGTAAGGCGTACCCATGCAGGATCGTGTCGATGACTAATTTGGTGATACGGATAATCACGAAAATTGCCAGGAATCCTGCGCTGGCAGAGCTGAAGGAGACGAAGCCCTTCCAGTCTTCGGCCGGCTCCTTCGGCAATGCGGTCCAATGACTGTTCGTCTAGGAGGTTGCTCAGTGAGATTGTCCCGGGTGGGACATGTCCTCCCATCGCTCCATGGGCGATGGTGTTAAGCATCGACGGTTTTTCCATTGGGAATATGATGTGATTTTTGAGTCTTGTTAAATCTTCATCCGTGTAGATTCCGCTGGTCGCTAAGGCGTCGGGGCTGACATACTTCCAGCCGGGCTTTGTCAATGGCTAGATGGTGGGGGGTGCGAGCACTTCTATTGGCCGATTGGTCACCCGAAACCACGTCCCATCCACTTGATACATGGTAGGGAGTAGATCGTTGCACTCTCGGCTCGTGCCTTTTCGTACCAGGATACGGGATCGGGGGAGAAGGAAATACGAGGAGTTCTGATGGCTCACCGGGAGTTCATTAAAGCATCCTTCTGTATGACGGATTCTGCATACCACCAGTACGCATTTAATTAGGTGGATCACTTCCCCGGTGGTCACCGCGGTGTATCCCGGGGCTTTCATGATACGGAAGGCCATCTCGTCAGGGGCAATGCTGGAGAGTGACAAGGCGTTCTGCAGGATCTGCCTCTCTAGCGCGCACTTTTGTTCCATGATATCTCGATATAGCTGAGTGAGTTGCGTCTTCATGTATTTTTTGACATAGACAAATTTGGAGTTGACATATGAGAAGATGTCCAAGTTATCCATGGTGATTTGGGATCGGATCTTGAATGTTTTTCCCCGTTGTGTTTCCATCACGAGGAGTTTGGGATGTTCGGTGCAAAAAATCACATAACCGCAGAGGTTGAATTCTTCCGTTTTTGTCAGTGCGAAGGTAGTGTCCCCTGTGGTCACGGTGTAGACTATCGTTGATGTTTGATTAGTACGGGGTGACAATCGTGTTGCTATTCCCTCGTACAGGATGTCGTACTTGTCGAAGTGGCAGGTGTCGACGGCTAATGTTGTCCAATATGTCTCCGAGCCGTCTGCGTCTGGGCACGTTCTGGCCGTAACCCGGCAGCGGGTGCCGGACGGCAGGATCAGCTCCTCGCTTGAACGTTTGATGCTGACTTCGAATTGTCGCATCGTGATGCGGACTGTGGCTTGTACTACTGTCACGTCCGGCTTTATTACTATGTCCGGGTATGTAAATTTTTTTCCATTTATAAGGAATAAATCCTAAAACTATCAAACATCATTTGAAAAGCGCGCCAAAGCCGGCCATGACGCTTAACTCCGCCTAGAGATTAAGCGTGGCGCTTCGTAGCGCCTAGAAATCTCCCACCACGGTGAGAGCCCCTACTCCGGAGAGTTTCCCCTCTCCAGGCCACCGCAGGCCCGAGCCGCCGAAGCGAAGGACTTAGAGCAGTCCCGAATTTCGGCCAAAGAGGGTTGTATAGATAGAGGGGAAAAGCCAGCCACGAATGCGTGAGCTAATAAAAAGAGACAGAGAACGAGACGCCCATCAGCATCCTTGTTCAATCGCGCATGCGCTATAGATTTTCGCAGTCAAGTGGGGAGATCAGGATTTGAAGCAATATATCGGAGTGCGTTTCGTTTTCCGCATGCGTGCAATGCATCATTTAGCCTTGTTGCTCATCGAATGTTAAATAAAGATATATAATCCATTATGCATGAAACAGAGGAAAGGAGAGAAGGAGGAAAATGTTTATATTAGTAATAACAATACATTCCACATAAAGTTTTTTCTCAACGATACCTCCCCACTCAACTCCATTCAGCTTGATGCGCGTGCAACGTTAGACAAGGATAAAGATGGGCGTCTCATATTCTTTCTCTTTCTATTGCCTCACGTTTTCCACTTACAGGAGTCCCATGCCTATTACACACCTTGATTTCGGCAGTTTTTTCCGCGACGCCAAGCAGTGCACTCGCACTCCTAAACCTAACTCTAAGTCTAAATCTAGTTAAGTCCAAATTCGTACTCTAAAAATCTAACTCTAACTCTAAATTCTAACTTTAAGTCTTAACTCTAACTCTAAGTTCTAACTTCAAAATTCTATTCCAAATAATACCTTGTACTATTATATAATAAACCAGTGTGTTTTCGGGAAACAAGTGTTCAATATATACATCCACAAAATCCATTTCTACAGTATAACGCGATAATAATCAAATCAACTACACGGCATTGCATTCCGAATCCAGAATTAACTCAAGCTGTGTTTGGAGCGGACAACCGCTCATCACTGTAACATTCTTTTTCATACGCCGAAAATAAAGAACCAATGGTGAGGTCCGCCGCACATTGTTCTTTCTTGTCAAAGCAATTGTTAGAGAATGTTTCTGATTCAAATGCGACATGCCTAAAACGCGACGCGCGGGAAGGAAAAACCAGTGTTACGTCTCGTGAGGTCGCGGCTGCGAAAATATGAATGCAGAGCTCGGCCTTTCCCACGAGACACGATCGCTATTACGGGTACGCGAATCTATGCGATTTTCCCCGGGGATACTGTTACGTCTCGTGGGGTCGCGGCTGCGAGAATTTGAATGCAGAGCTCAACTTTTTCCACGAGACACGATCGCTATTACGGGTACGCGAATCTATGTGATTCTCCCCGGGGATACCCACGATCTGAGGTTATTCGCGCTGGAACTGAGGTGATCGGATTATTGCGTGGGAACTACCTGTGACTCTACTGTAATAAAGATAGCTTCGTCGATTGCTCTATGCGAAACGTCGTTGGGGTTGCGTAAGTAATCTTCGTACGTAAACTGACAAAGCTCGCACAAATCACCGATTCGCGTGAGGGTAAGTCGGAAGTTGCAGACTCCGCAATTTATTCCGATAGGTGTTCCGCCTATGATTAGAGTATGCTTCCGAATCCTTGTCCAAAGTAATTTCGAGACTCTAGGTAAGGTGGAATAGCATGAAGTGCAGAGGGCTGCCTTAGTCTCAAAATGGATGTACCCGATACCAATTTGGCAGTAGAATAAGGGTTCAAACGGTACAAAGAGATTAACTTCTGGAGGAGGAGTTATACCTCTAAAGGTGAGTGGGCACATTTGTGCTTGTTGCGTAATCGAATTGATAATGCGTCATTAGCTCGTAGATCTTTGGTGAACCCGGCAGCAATCGAGAAGTCAGTAGTCGTCGATAAAACCGTCGGTAATTGCTCAGTAAATCACTGGTAAGGTGCCAGTAAGGTGTCGATAACCAGTTGGTAAAAGAACGTACATCGGTATATTGTTGGTAATGTCGGTATAAGAACGTATGTCGGTATATTGTCGGTAACGTCGGTAAAAGAACGTATGTCGGTATATTGTCGGTAACGTCGGTAAAAGAACGTATGTCGGTATATTGTCGGTAATGTCGGTAAAAGAACGTATGTCGGTATATTGTCGGTAACGTCGGTAAAAGAACGTATGTCGGTATATTGTTGGTAATGTCGGTATATCGAAAGTGTTCTCAATTGATTATTGTTTAAATGACTACTTTGTTGTACGGATTTACGAAGTTATTTCTTGAGACACAAAGATTTTTAAGAGATTGAACTATTTGCGTTCTTCCGTGTTAGAATTCCGAGGGTGGCACCGCATGTGGTTCGACCCTAGTTTTATAGCCCGACCTTTTTTTTATAGCTTCCGCAGTGACGATGGAAAAGAGGAAAAATGCGTCGGAGATTTTTCTAGAATGTTCTCTTCCACGTGGTAAAAGCGTCTCTGAATTTGCTAACACGCGCGATTCCTTAGGTTAACGTGAATTTCACTTACCTTTAGTAGCACTTTCTTGATCGTGTCGGCTCGTACTTAGAGGTAGTGCGTGCGGCGAGGGTCGTTCACTGGGATGTTGGGCGGCAGCAGGCGTCGTGGTCGGAAAGTTATATGTATGCACCTCCACGGTAGGAGTTCGTCGTTGTTATTATTTTTAATGTTAAAAATGTTCTCGTATTCAGGATCGGCCTGATATTCCATTCCGAGGAATTGAGAATATTCCTCGGTCGCTGATTCACGATAGAGTCGGTTTAGTTTTCGTAATTGATTCTTCCTTCCTGCGCGTCGCGTCTTAGGCATATTGAATTTGATGCATCCTCTGAATGATTACTCAAATAAGGGAGGTTGATATGCAGCGGACCTCACTATCAGTTCCTTATTTTGGCAATTGCTGAGAATGTTAATTCTAACTGTAATGAGCGGTGGTCCGCTCCAGACACAGTTTTGAATTGTTCTGAATTCAAACGCCGTATGACAGATTTAAGCGCTATCGTGTTTTATCACGGGAGTGGAAGTTTTGAAGAGTACTGAACACTGGTTTTCACACATGAATACACTGATTTATTCGTATAGTAGTACAGAATTCAAAACTAGAACTTAGAATTAGAATTTAGACTTAGACTTAGAATTTAGATTTTAGAGTTAGGATATTATACTTAGAGTTAGAATTTTTGAATTAGAATTAAAATTTAGAATTTGGACTTAGAGTTAGAATTTAGAATTTAGAAGCGGCTGTACTGTTCGGTGTCGCGCAGAGAACTGCCGAAATTCGGGACTGCTCTGAGGTCCTTCGTTTCGGCGGCTCGGGCCTGCGGCGGCCTGGAGAGGGGGAACTCTCCGGAGTAGGGGCTCTCACCGTGGTGGGAGATCCTTAGGCGCTACGAAGCGCCACGCTTAGTTTCTAGGCGGAGTTAAGCGTCATGGCCGGCTTTGGCGCGCTTTTCAAATAGCGTTTAAGGAACTTGGAGTAAACGAAAAAATTTATACGGCCGGACGTGACATTTCCCCCCTTAAAATTAAAATGTTGGAATTTAATGTTCCAACATTTTGGACTTAGTTTTCTATGCGCTACGATTAGGTTCTTAACTTAACATTGATTATGTAAATATTTATTTAGTTCGCCGTAATCTTTCATTGGGGGAACACTCGTAGGGTGAGTTTTTGCACACACTTTGCCACTGTCTGATTCGTTAATTGAAGGGGTTTGTTGTATGGGCAGGGTTAAGGGTGTTTCTTCTTCGTTCGTTGGAGGGGGTTTCAGGTGTAGCAGTTCTCGTCCGTTGTCCTGTTCTCCGTCCGCTGATCTGCCAAGGTGTAGGAGGACGTTGGTCACCGAGGTCCAAATGGCTCCGAGTAGATGTAGACTCCATCCATACACCGAGTGGAGTGCGTACCCATGGATCAGGGTGTCGATTATTAATTTTATCAATCGTATGGTAACGAAGATGCCAAGTACTCCGGCGCTGGCGGATCCGAAGCTTATAAATCCCTTCCATAGCCTGGCTCCGGAATTTTCCGCTATTCGGTCGAGAGATTTCTCGTCTAATAAATTCAGCAAGGAGAAACTGCCTGTAGGAATTTCCTGTCCCATTGCTCCCCTGGCGATTGTGTGAAGCATGGAGGGTTTTTCCACGGGGAACATTATATGGTCGCGAAAACGATCAAGATCTTCGTTCGTATAAATACCACTGGAAGCGAGTGAATCCGGGCTTACGTACTTCCATGAGGGTTTGGTTAAAGGCCTGATAGTAGGCGGTCCACCGACTCCACGGGTTTCGGTGTTAGTCTATACCAGGTGTTGTGTATTTGGTATAGAGTTGGTAATAGTTCATTGCAATCCCTCGATGTTCCGGCTTTAGTAAGTATCTTCGATCTTGGTAAGAGGAAGAGTGACTTATTTTGATGAGTGACGGGAAGTTCGTTGTAGCACTCCTCGGTAGGTCGTAGGCGGCATTTGACAGGTATACATTTGATGAGGTGTATAACTTCACCTGCAGTTATGGCGGTATAACCTGGAGACTTCATTATTCGATGCGCCATTTCGTCAGGTGCTATGCTTGCTAAAGAAAGTGCGTTAAGGAGGATCTGCCTTTCCAGTGCACATTTTTGCTCCATAATATCCTTGTATAGCTGGGTCAGCTGGGTCTTCAGGTGTTTCTCGACGTATATAAATTTTGAATTCACATATGTGAAGATGTCGAGGTTGTCGATTCTGACCTTGGAACGGCTTTTAAATGTCCGTTCGGGCCTCGTTTCGAGGATACACAGCTTGGGATGTTCCGTTTGCCAAAGGTTGTATCCGCATACGTTGGTCTCGGTTGTCCTTGCTAATGCGAAGGTTGTGTCACGCGCCGTGACTGTATAAATCGTTGGCGCTTCCTCTTGGGGAGTGCTGGGCGACAATCGATATGCTATTCCTTCGTAGAAGACATCGTATCGTCCAAAGTGACAGTTGTCAATTGGCAGAATTGTCCAGAAGGTGGAGGCGCCGTCGGCATCAATGCATTCGCCTGTCGTTACGGGACAGCGAGTGCCGGATGGAAGTATCACTTCATTGTTATTGTATCCAACGGGCAGCTCCAATTGTCGTATCGTGATTCGTACTGAGGCTTGCACGATCACGTCGTCCCATGAGCCGTATGCGTCGCTGAACTGGGTGCCGCTGCATTTTCCGTCTGTCTTAACTGATCCTGCGAGTGTCATTGCTCTTAGGTTTGTTGCATTTGGCTTAATCCCAGTAATGTGCTGGTTAACTCCTAGGGATATGGTCCCTGTTTCGTGCAATTTTCGGCATGTGTCTGCCGATATTTCGTGGATATACTCCTGTCTTCCGTTCTGCACCGCTGCTATATGAGAGTGCATTCCGCAGTAAAATATAGTCCGGTCTATTTCGATTTTGCATTGGTAGGCAGGAGTATGCACAAATTCACTGAGTTGGAGTAGTTGTATATAGACTTCCTCCTTCTTAGGTTCGATGCTGTTGGTTTTACACTCTTCGATATCTAAGAGGGAGAGTGTTGTGATGTTCAAGCCCCTTCCTCCGCAGTCGTATCCGATTAGTCCGCTGGATAGTGGGGCCAGGAAGGCCATGCCCAGGATGATTGCGAGAGTCCTCATCTTAGCGTGGTTGGTTGATTACTGGCCCGTCCTCCGTTGGGGCGTCCGAAATATATTCGTCTTCGAAGTGGGGGTCTTCAAGGGTGGGGGCTTGATGTGGTGAGGGCTTTAACTTGTCCATATGTACAGTTTTAGTCTTATTATTGCTTATAGCTAACTTAACGTTATTTTTACCTAGTATCTTTATTATCCTATAAGGACCTGTATATTGATCTCCTAGTTTCCCTTTGTTAGGTTCCTTAAGTAAGTAAACGCTATCGTTAATCTTAAATTTACGCGTATTGATTTTCTTATCGTAGTATTTCTTACTTCTATTCTTAGCATTATTTAAGTTTTTGCGTGCGGCTGTTTGGGAATCGCGCAATTTGTTGAATAGTGTGGTTAAATATTGTGTATAGCTTTCGTTAGTCATGCTTTCGATGTCCGGGTCGCTCGAGGGGACCCGCGCGATTTTCCCGAAAATAAGTTTGTACGGAGTGTATTTTGTACCCTTATGTACGCTCGTATTATACGAAAACGATGCTAGTTTTAGAATTTGATCCCATTCACTATTTTTATCAACAAATTGCTTCAGATATTCCCAGAGTACCTGGTGTGATCGTTCTACCGATCCGTTCGCTTGTGGTCTGTACGCTGTGGCCTTACATTGCTTGATTTTAAATTTTCGGGCTACTGTCCTCATGAGGCTGTTTATAAAGTGTGAGCCCTGGTCGGTGAGGATCGCTTTTGGTGCGCCGAATGTACAAATGAGGTCGTTAGTAAATGCTTCTGCTACTTGTATTGCTCCTGCTTGTCGAAGTGGGATCGCAAGGGAGTATTTGGTTAGCAGGTCCTGTATAGTTAGGATGTACGTATTGTTTTGTTTCGTGGTTGGGAGGGGACCCATTATATCCATGGAGACTTTTTCGAAGGCCGAATCGGGGGTGTCGGTTAGGATCATTGGTTGCTTAGTTTTTACGCGAACCAATTTCTTTAATTGACACGCGCAGCAGTTTTTGACGAAATTTTGGACATCAGTTTTTATACTGCTCCAAGTGTAGCGTTTTTTAATCCTATTGTAAGTTTTGGTGATGCCCTTGTGTCCTGCTACCGCGGAACAATGATTTTCGGCGAGAATTTGTTCCCTTTGGTCCTTCTCGGGAATCGTTATGTCGTTCGTACAAATAAATATTCTTATGTCGATTTCGTCTAGTATTTTAATTAAGAGGTTATATATCGTATTCCAATCAACATTGTCAACGTTGCCTTTACTGATCGAGATCGATTGCAAGCCCAATTCTCGGATAACGTCTAGTAGCGAGTGTATTGCTTCTTTTATTATTTCCTTTTCGGTAACGCCGGAAATCCTCTCCTTTACCGCGAGTGAAATTACGCGTCAGGTGCCCACGCGACTTACCCTTGCCCTGCCCAAAGCTGCATCTCTGGTCATCGGCAAGGAGTTCGCTACTTGCAATATTTGGGCTCCCTTGTCGATCGGTGTTCCTTGTTGCGTTATGAAAATGACAAGGTTATCTTTCCGGGTCGCGAAATTGTCCGGGATATTTATCACGCGGGGCCTCACGGCGGCCCGTGGAATGAAAGGACTGTTTACGTTTATGAATAACTCCTCGCTACTGGAACTGGAGTTGCTATCGGTTTCGTTTTCCGAGTCGCTGTCCTCGCTGGAACTAGGGGGCGAGTTTGTTTCCTCTGATTTTGAATTATCGGGGGTCGGTGAGGGACGCTGTTCGCCGCAATCCAGCTTGTTTGTGATTTGTGGAGTTTTTGCGCCTCGCTTCTTCTTGGCGGTGAATAGGGATTCATTGGAGTCGGACAATCTTTGTATTTGTGAGAGAGGGAGGACTCGTTCGACTTCGGGCATAGGATCTGGGGTAGGATTTCGCGAGAGGGCGTCTGCATTGGCGTTTATTTTTCCTGCTTTGTATAATACTCGTATTCTAATAGTTTTAGACGCCATCGGACAAGACGGGAAGATGGGTCTTTTACTGAATGTAGCCACACCAAAGGTTTGTGATCCGTGACCAATTTAAACTTCTTACCGTATATGTAAGGCCTGAAAAAATTTACGCTGTAAACTATTGCTAATAGTTCCTTTTCTATAGTCGAATAGTTTCGCTCGGCCTTATTTAGTAACCTGGAGGTGTAGGCTATAGGGAGGTCTTTTCCAATCGGCCCTTGGCTCAGGACATCGCCTATTGCATATCCGGATGCGTCGGTAGTTATAACGAAAGGTTTCGTAAAATCCGGATACTGTAGTATCGGTTTTTTGCACAATGCATCGCGGAGGTGCGTAAAGGCTGTCTCCTGTTCCTTATGCCAAACAAAGGTCTCATCCTTTTTCAGCAGATCGGTAAGCGGGCGCGCTATCTTCGAGAAATTAGGTATGAACCTCCGGTAGTATCCCGCTAACCCGAGAAATTGTTTGATATTCTTCGGGTCCTTAGGGCGAGGAAAACTCTGAACCGCGGTTATCTTTTTAGGATCGGGTTTCACTCCAGTTTCGCTTATGACATGTCCCAGGTACGTGACTTCTTTACGGAGGAACTCGCACTTGTCGGGCTGGAGTCGCAGTCCTGCTTTCCTAAGTCGTTCCGCCAATTTGTGGAACTTTATTTCGTGCTCTCGCAGTGAGCTGGAATATAATACGATATCATCAAGGTACACAAATAGTTCGGCGCCTTGAAGTCCGGTGAGTACCTGGTCCATGAGTCTTTGGAATGTCGCGGGGGCGTTTTTGAGCCCAAACGGCATTCTCTTAAATTCATAGTGCCCGTACGGCGTGGAAAACGCCGTTTTATGGGCGTGTGCCTTATCCATTTTGATTTGATGGAAACCCGATGCTAAATCGAATACGCTAAAGTACTTCGCGCTTCCTAGTTGATCGAGGATTTCCACTATGTTCGGTAGAGGGTACGCGTCCCCGATCGTTTTTTCATTCAGCGCCCGATAATCTATTACCATGCGCCAGCGTTTGTTACCTTTCGAGTCCGGTTTCTTTGGCACGATCCACAAGGGGGAGTTGTACGGTGAAGTGGATGGTTGAATGACATCGTTCTCGATAAGTTCTTGTACTTGTTTATTAATTTCCTCCTTGTGCATCGGCGGAAATCGGTATTGTTTCGTGTGGACCGCTAATTCGTCGGTTGTCGGAATTGTGTGTGTAGTGACGTCTGTGGAGTGTAATTTATCGGTGGGGAGACGAAACAAATCGTTGTAGACGTTTATGAGGTTATGTACGTGTTTAGTCTCCTCCGCATTTAAGTGTTCAAGCCGCAGCAGTGTTTTTATTTCTTCGGGACGAGATTGTGTGTTTTGTCGGGTCAACGCTGCGACGTGTTGAGGTTTTATGTTGTTATGTTTTATGAGATTGGTCCCCATGTGCCCTAGGGTTAAGGGACCGTCCTCAGTGTTTATGTGACCCGTGTGTTGGAATTTTAGGTTAAGGAAGGTGCTTTTATGACCCTTGAGATAGGATGAAGAATCCTCGAGGTTCTGTGGACAAGATTTGGAAATTTTCTCGATCTCTTGTAATCTTACTCTAGGTAAGTACAATTCATGGTCCTTGTCGCTTATGTTAACGGCTTTCATATATACTGTGCCGTTACGATTAGTGACGATGGCATCTCCTAAGTAGATGTCTTCGTTCACATGAATTCGCGGAATATATCCTATGCTGACCTCGGGATTGCTGACTTGGAGCGAAACGGTGGCCCGCTATCTAGCCGGGATTTTTACCGTCTGAGCATCGTTAAAAGGAATTTGCGTTTGCTGCCACACGATGCAGCGCTTGGAATAATCTATCTTAGACGCGTCGCGTAAGAATTCGAATCCTAGGATTCCGCCTTGGGAAATTGGAAAGTCGTCTGGGACTAAGTGAAGATCGATCCTGTGATTGAGGGTATTTTATACTTGTCGCTCCGAGCGTTTCGATTTTATCGCGTGTAATTCCGCTAAGGAAAATAGTTATGCTTTTATCGATAACGCAATCGGGGCTTAGTTGACCTTGTTTAACCAAGTTGGGTGCTGCGCCAGTATCTATCATGAAATTCGTTTTGCGTGCTAAACCGTCCGCGGCAATGGAAACGGTGGGCGCGTGCGAAAAATCGTTCGGAGTTAGCATGGCGATTCTGGTTTTCTCCAGGGCTTGCTCCGCGTTTATTAGTCGTATTGGACGATCTGTTTCCCGAGACGTTCCCGCTCGAGCCTCATCCTTGGGCCTCGAGGGGTGAGGGGAGTTTCCCTGACGTGAGTTATTGTATTGTCTTTTCCGGCACTCCTCTATTTCGTGTCCCGGATTTTTACAGTATCTACAGTATTTGTTGTTACTGGTTCGTTCGTGTCTATTGTTCTCGGGACCCCCTCGGTTGGCGTCTTCCGTTCTGTAAGTGTTTTGTCGGTCTCTGTGACAGTGTACTATTATAAGCTTTTGGAAACGGCGCGTTACTGTACCGTGCTTGTTCGACGCGCGGCAGGTATTCGGCTCGAGTCCATCTGTTGTTAGGAGATCGTTCCGTGTTTATTTTTATGGGCGTCGAGTGGGCTAAAGGCCTTTCATTCAGATATACGTTACGTTCGTATGAACGGCGCGGAGTTTCGAATCTTTCATTGTCTAGTTCCGATCTTTTCGCGAGAATTTTGACGTGTGAAAAAGCTAGAAACGGGTCGCGATAGTGTTCTTGTCTCAATTGTATCCTATAGGCGAGTGGCAAGCCCTCGCAGAAAGATCGTGCTGTTAAGGCGTCGATTTCGTTACTGATCCGACGAATAGCATTCCTTGCACTCGGCGTTCCGCGTCCGTTATAGAAGATCGCAAGTCTTTTACGCGGCTAATGAAATCAAGGATATGCTCGTTTGGTTTAAGGTAAATTGTGCTCAGCTCCCCGCGATACTGGTCGATGGTTTTCGGGGATCCGAAGGCTCCATTCAGGAGGTCGGCAAGTTGAGTTATCGTTTCGCACTCTTCGTCTTCTACGGCGCATATAGCTCGCCCGCGTAACTTAGTGAGGAGTAAGCGGGTCAGGTTTCGCTCAGACGATGGTGGGAATATTTCTTTAGCGCGTCTACATGCTCGTATGAATTGGGAGAGGGGGATATTTCGACCGTCGAATGGCGGGATAGTCTCAAGTGCCTCCCTGAAAACACCCTTGGACTATCATAATTGGTTCCGTGTTGGAATGCGGGAGACGCCTGTTCGTCGAAAAAACGTCCCGCGGTGCTGGGAATATATTGCGTAGGTATCGTATTATTCCCGCGCATGGAGTTTATCTCTTGGCGTAATCGTTCGATTTCTTGGAGCATATGATCGCTTAGGTCGGGTTTTCGGTTGCTACCATTGTGATGGAGTTCAAACGTTTTTCCGCCTCCGTTTCCTTACTCACGAGGTTACTGCGGATGATTTCGAGATCTTCTTCCGAAGCCCGTTTTTCGCGTTCGAACGTTTCTTTCTGCTGTTGAAGCATCTCGGATTGTTCGCGTAACCGTGCTTCCTTGGCATGCAATTGAGCGCGAAGTTCGTCTATTTCTACTTCAGTGAGCTTTTTCGTACCCGATTTTCCTCGTGTTTCCATCGCAAATATTAACTCGTATCCCACCGCTGTCACCAATTTTGTTACGTCTCGTGGGGTCGCGGCTGCGAAAATTTGAATGCAGAGCTCGGCTTTTTCCACGAGACACGATCGCTATTACGGGTACGCGAATCTATGCGATTCTCCCCGGGGATACCCGCGATCTGAGGTTATTCGCGCTGGAACTGAGGTGATCGGATTATTGCGTGGGACCTACCTGTGACTCTACTGTAATAAAGATAGCTTCGTCGATTGCTCTATGCGAAACGTCGTTGGGGTTGCGTAAGCAATCTTCGTACGTAAACTGACAAAGCTCGCACAAATCACCGATTCGCGTGAGGGTAAGTCGGAAGTTGCAGACTCCGCAATTTATTCGGATAGGTGTTCCGCCTATGATTAGAGTATGCTTCCGAATCCTTGTCCAAAGTAATTTCGAGACTCTAGGTAAGGTGGAATAGCATGAAGTGCAGAGGGCTGCCTTAGTCTCAAAATGGATGTACCCGACACCAACTTGGCAATAGAATAAGGGTTCAAACGGTACAAAGAGATTAACTTCTGGAGGAGGGGTTATGCCTCTAAGGGTGAGTGGGCACATTTGTGTTTGTTGCGTAATCGAATTGATAATGCGTCATTCGCTCGTAGATCTTCGGTGAACCCGGCAGTTATCGAGAAGTTAGTAGTCGTCGGCAAAACCGTCGGTAATTGTTCAGTAAAACACTGGTAAGGTGCCAGTAAGGTGTCGATAACCCGTTGGTAAAAGAACGTTCGTCGGTATATTGTTGGTAATGTCGGTATAAGAACGTATGTCGGTATATAGTCGGTAATGTCGGTAAAAGAACGTATGTCGGTATATTGTCGATAACCGTCGGTAAAAAGAACGTATGTCGGTAACGTCGGTAAAAGAACGTTATTGTTTAAATGGGCTACTTTGTTGTACGGATTTACAAAGTTATTTTTTGAGACACGAAGATTTTTTAAGAGATTGAATTATTTGCGTTTTTTCGTGTTAGAAGTCCGAGAGTTGCACCGCGTGTAGTGGACGACCCTAGTTTTATAGCCTGACCCTTTTTTTATAGCTTCCGCAATGACGATCGAAAGAGGAAAATGCGTCGGAGATTTTTTTCTAGAATGTTCTCTTCCACGTGGTAGAAGCGTCTCTGAATTTGCTAACACGCGCGATTCCTTAGGTTAACGTGAATTTCACTTACCTTTAGTAGCACTTTCTTGATCGTGTCGGCTCGTACTTGGAAGTAGTGCGTGCGGCGAGGGTCGTTCACTACGGGGCCCACTTCCCGTTAGAGCTTCGGCTCGTATGTGGTAAGGGACGGCGACCCGGAATTCAAACGCCGTAGCATGGCACCGTTAGGAGAAGGGACTGCACGGCGCTTCGGCAGCTTCCCTTCCTCACCATGCTCTGTGGCCCGGCACGTCTGCCGGGTAGGCGGCTTCGCCGCCCGTGGTTTTCTCCCCCCTCCGTCCTGGGGGAGGGCTCGTTACGGGGTTTCCTCTGGGGGGGTTGGGGACGTGGACGTCGGCGGCGGCGGCCCGCAGTGGAGGGTGCCGCGCGCGATTACCCGAGGGGCTCTGCCCGGAGGGTTTCTTGAGGTGCTTTGCCCGGAGGGGGTCGCGCCGGCGGAGGG
>NW_028189315.1:0-27790 GCF_048542155.1 Nylanderia fulva
AATCTCAATCAACTTCTATAACCTTATGCCAGCAGGATACAAATACATGTATGTCTTTATTATTATATCAACTCTTGTCTTTTCCATGTAACCATGTCTTCATAGTTTGAATTATTACTTCATCTTCTCAATCTTTCGCAGAGATTTAATTAATTAAATACACTTCACACAAAATAAAGTTTGTTGGAAGATATACAGCAAACGATAACTGTAAAAACATGATTACGTGGAAAGAACAAGAGTTGGTACAGTAAAGGCAAGTAAGTAAGTACATGTAATGTATCGTAAATTGGCATAACGCTATATCCGCGGAGCAGATAATGTGGCTGTAGAGGTAGTCTGCAGTGCAGCTAATGTGGACGTAGATGTTGATTGAGATAATTGTCTAATATAAAATAGAATTTAAAAATTTAGTTTAAAAAGCTGCTGCATATATAAATAAAGTTTATTTTTTCTAAATTTGGGATATGTTTAATTAATTAATTTTTTAAGTCTATGTTTAATAAATTTTTTAAGTCTGTATTTAATAATTTTATTCATTTGATAAATACATGTATGTCTTTATTTTGATATGTTTAATATAATTAGAAATTCATTATTAATTAGATATGTAAACTATAAATTTATATATAATATATAATATTTAAAAATATATGTGAATATTTAAATTTTTATCTTCTCCTTCCTCTCCTTCAATCTCTTTAATATCAATATGTGTATGTGTGTACACGCGCGCACATTTGTACGTATTTATTTAATTATCGGATAGTTGAGAGTATTATAACGATTTTCGGGATAAGAATATGTAACAATATGTTGTAGCGCTTCTATTGTGTTTCCAATAAGCGCAAAAAATTATGATGTTATTATAAGTAATTGATATTTTAATATTATATAATTGACATTGTTTTCCTTTCAGATTTTATAATGAATTATTTCTTTTATTATAATTATATTGATATTATCTATAGAGTTGCTTGTTGCAGATAGATTTGGAGACGTCTGAAGGGCGGATCACTTTCAATAAAGAGGCGTGGATACCATTGAATCAACGCCATATTGCAGCATGTAACGTATGCATAGTGGGGGTTTTAGTGAGTAAGAATCTCACACTACCCCAGAAAACCGGGGTGCCTTTTGAAGGTTTCCCCCACGTAAAAAAAACGCTGCTGCCATGTTGCTCTAACTTCAATTAATTAATAATGCAATATAATAATCAACAATTATTTGTATATAATAATATATATAGGTAGTATATTTTAATATATAAAAATATTAAAAAATATTTTTTTAAGATTAATAGAGAGAAAGAATATTTTTTTAAATATTCTTTTTCAATTTATAATCTTTAAATTAATTAATCTTTAATCTTTAAAATTGTAATCCGCCTTTCTTAATTTTAAAAATCTGATTTTACATTCATTATTTATCAGTGAAGAAATTTTTACATTAATATCTATGAAAAAAGTGAACCATTCTATCGAACCTCTAAAGACTTTGTATTAGTAGTATAAGGAAACGTGCGAAAAATATTTTCAATTTTTTAATTTAGTTTCTTCAATAAACTGTTTATAGGTTCGACCTTTTATATATTTTTTACATAAACTACAAGAAGTTTTATTTTGAGCCGTCGTAGCACTTTTTATCACATCCCAATTTAAAGCTATATATTTTACGGAAAAGTATCTAAAATGCCCTTTTTTGCATCTTTAGATCAAGATATCTAAAAAACGTGACGTGATACGCAATTTTTGCGGCCGAATTTCTAATCGGCATGAAAAAAATCTACAAAAATACGCTTTGGAAATCTTCGAACCTGAAAAAAGTCATTTTTTGTCGACCAGTGTTATTGATTGAAGCATAGCACAAACTGAACATTTTATATTGTATACATTGTCTGCATAATATTTTACTTATATATAAAATATATAATATATAAGTTTATATATATGCACACACATAGATATGACAATAGCGTTATCGTGATTTTTTTCGATTATTGAAGTTATATTGTATAATCTCTCTCTTATCTCTTTCTCTCTGCTACATAAATACTATTATAACGTAAAAGAACTTACGAGTAACGTATGATGGCTCAATGCAATAATATTCAATCACGTAAAAAACTTGAGTTCAAATATATCAATATTAATTTTTTTACAATATATTAGAATATAGAAAAATTATAGAAATATAAGGCGATAAACTTGAAAATTTTTAAATATTGAAAATATTTTAATCATTTTTACAATTACATACATGCAAAATAAGTCCGTAAATAAATTTATCAAGTAATAAATCCGTTGCATGCTTGCAGCTACATATGCACACACAAATAGCTGATATGTTGATTTTTATTAAAAATTTATTTTCTGTATTATTTTGCATTTATATAGTGTGTATGTGGGTGTGTGTGTGTGTGTGTGTGTGTGTGCGCGCGCGTGTAGTAAAAATATTTTCAATATATTTATAAAATTTTTATTGCCGAAATATATTTTTTTATAATTTCTCTGTATTCCAATATATTATTAAAAAATTGATATTGATATATTTGAACTCTAATAATTTACTGGGTGATACATACTGTGACGTGACGCTTTTGGAGCGTCGTCACAAGAGCGAAAAGCTCGATCGGGTAGGCCGCGGAGACCTGGAGCGCCCCTCACTTCGGGGAGGGTGCGATCCGTCGTTTTTTCGTATTCCATTTTACCGTATTTCTTGCGAGAATCGCAGTTGCACGCAGCATCGGCCTGTCGATGCGCGTGCGACACGATCGGTAGGTAGAGCGACAAGGACGGCTCGAGAGAGCGGCGGAAGAGAGACATGTTAAGCAAGAGAGAGAGGGAGTATGCCGGAGTGCCGCAGCAAGAGAGAGAAGGAGGATGCCGGAATACCGCAGCGCGAAAGGAGGATGGAGCGAGCGTAGGCGAGAGAGAGAGCGCGGGACCTCGCGCAGTTAAGTATCAAGTATTCGTAATTTAATTTGATATATCTCGCGCAGAATTTAGGCGTTGAAACGTTATAGATACCGAGAGGACTCCGGGAGCTAAAGCAACCACAGGGCCAATCCTAAAGGGGGACTACGGAGGGCCCGGCCAGCCTCCCGATTGTTCCCGAAGGAGAGATGCCGCGGGAAGAAACCCGGAGGAAAAGCCTCTCAACCAGCGATACATTACCGGCGTGAGAATTACCTCAGCTACAGGGTGAGGCGGGGGGGAGACCTTAGGGCCCCCGCCATCGACCCTATCATCGAGGGAATGCGCAAAAGATCGGCGCGAAAAAGAAGGTATCGAGACGCGCGAGGCCCGGCTCTCCACTGTTAGGTGTGCCTTAGACTAGAGAGGGTGACTCCAGGACTCCAAAAGTGCGACCCGAGGACTCGACTTCACCGGCAGAAACTGTAAGCCGCCTCTCGAGTAGTCGTAAATACGTCTTGGTTGGTACCGTAGATATTGATCGTGTACCGTAATTACCGTGAGTACCGTACTCTCTCATTTTTCGTATAGTTTTGTGTGTGAGAGAGCGGACTCTCTCTTTTCGTTTTTCGGAGTATCGTATCGCGGGGCCAGCCGACTTTGCGTTCCGCGAAGCAAGCCCTCTCCGAAAAGTGCCGCCGACAGTCTATCGTCTCGAAAATAATTATTATAAATTCGGGTTACCGAAATAGTCAGAGTCACGTTTTTTATAGGCTCGATTAATAGATTTTCGGAATTTGCGTGTAGCCGTCTCCGCGAGTTTGTTAACTATTCCATTGTTCTCGACTCGGCGAGAGAGTCGTGCGAGAGAATCACGAAATTTCCGTCATCTAGTTATTATCTTGTTTTTTTATACCGTGCCGTGTCTCGGAGTATCGTATTGTGACCTCTGTCTATACCGCGTGCCCGCGAAAATAAGTTAGACCATCATAACGTTTACCGATTTTGTATTTGTTATTCCGTTTGTATATTATTGTCGCAAAATTATATAGAATGTTTCACCTTGTATAATTAATACTAATTTTGTAAGTCAATTCCGAAAATACCGATATTCGCCGATCTTATGATATTATATTTTTCGTTTCAATACCGCTAGTTTATCTATTACTGTTTGTTACCTAATTATATTATCCGATTGTATGTATCCGATGTCAAATTGTAAATCCTAAGTGTCAAATATATATATCTGTCAAATTCTAACACCACGTGTATGTCTCTCTATACCTCTCTCTCAACCATAGACCTATCACTCCTATAGACCCGCGACTCTGTATGACTTTTGGAGAAGTGACGTTAAGTACCGTTCACAGTATTATCGTAGCGCGTTCACACGCGCCTGGCGCCCAACTTTATCGTGAGTTAATGAACGTCCCTAAGGGCGAATAATTAACTCTTCTGATGCCGATTTTTACCGTTTTATTAATTAAACTTGGAGAATTTTTAAATTGAATGCTCCCCTGTCCGAACTTGGCGTTTCGGCACAGGAAAAGACGTTGCAATACTGAACATCCTTTGCATTGATCAATATTACTCGACATAAGTTCTTTTATGTTATAAGTATTTATGGAGCAAATTATACAATAACATCAATAATAGAAAAGAAATCAAGAATAACCAACGCATATTCGTCAATCTATGATTGCTATACAAGCTAATAATAATTTATATTCGTTCTCTTATTCTTGTCTCTCGAAAAAGTATAAGCAATAAATTATCAAATCTAACAAGTACGCGTGTCTAACATTGTAGACTAATTTACTTTGAATTATGCTACTGTTATTATTTATCATTAGACAATGTTTGGGAAAAAATTAAATTTCCGTGATCCCCGCGCGCCTTCGATATACGCTCCTGAGAGCTCTCTGTAATTGTGTACATCGACAGTTTGTTATTGCGTCCACAAGGGCGAAGCGCCGAATTAGGAGAGAGTTTCCGCGTCTTTAAAAAGGAGCGATGCGGCACGGAAGGCGAGTCTGGTACGACGAGCCGTCCGGTAAACCCGAGAAGAACATTTGTGATCCGAAGAATAAAAATTACGTATTCTTACTTAGAATAAAGAGACTAGTTCCTGCTATTTATCCTTGCCTATCGACGCAGTCCACAAGAGAGAACTAGGCGATAGCTCCGATAAAACCCAAAGGAGAAAATATACAAAACATGGTCCTTCGAGCCGGATCTGTGTCGAGAAATTAACGGATGGATTCAAACAAGATACACGTGCAAGCAGTGCAACTACTTCAAGTGAGCCATTCAACAATTGCGCTACATTCCGAGTAAAAATTTCCGTACGACAAGGAAGTATTTCGACTCACGTACATACGTTCTCCATTTCAACACCGTGTTTACCTTACAAGGTCGAGCTCTGCAAGACAATAGATCGAAATGGACAAGGCAATATTTGCGTTCGATACGAATTTACGTTATTTAACGAACTCAATAACGAATTTCCAAAAGCTTGGAGTTGATAATCAAACTCATGCCATCACTAAAGGACGATTTCAACTCTTGCAAAATTACTGGAATAAATGCCAGGAGAATGCCGCTATCATTGAGGCAGTAGCAACCGACGCAGACGCGGCACAGCTTCCCTTCTTCAAGAGCAAGCTGCTAGACAAGGCGGAGGTCTCGTACATGCAAGCCTACGACTTCTTTCAAGAAAAACTCGAGGCATTCAACGTCGCTTCAATTTCCATTCCTGTACCAACGGCGGCCGCAACGACGTCCATCAACGAGATCCGATTGCCGAAGATCAACTTGCCTTCTTTCTCCGGTAATGTAACCGAGTGGCTAACGTTTCGCGATTTGTTTCTTGCGCTCGTTAAAAATCGCCGTTCCATATCGCAAGTCGAGAAATTGCAATATTTATTATCCGCGGTTACTGGCGACGCTGCTAAGTTGATTTCCCATCTTTCTCTAACCGATAGTAATTTCGATGTTGCATGGAAGGAACTCACGAATCGTTACGAAAATCAACGCGTTATTATTGACGCATATTTCAAACGTTTATTTACCATTTCTAATGTTTCGTCTAACGATCTGTACGGGTTAAAACAATTACGCTCCAATTCATCGGAATCGATAAATGCTCTGCGTGCCTTGAAATGTTCTGTAGATGAATGGGATATGATTTTAGTCTACATTCTTGTACAAAAACTAGACAAATTGACGAGAAAAGATTGGGAAGTCAGCTTAGGTTCAGAGAGGAGGTATCCTACGATGGAAAAACTATACGCGTTTCTAGATACACAAATTCGTTCGCTTGAGGCTGTATCCAAGGACGGAGATAACTCGAAGTCCGCCAACGGAAACTCATCCGAAAAGAGTTCCGGTGCTCGCTCGATTCCAAATGCGGCACGAAAAAATAATATAGTGCGTTCTCACCATACAAACACCGCGAGTACGTGCGCTCTTTGTTCCGAAACACATCGTTTAATGCATTGCGAGAAATTTCAAGCGTTAAGCATTTCGCATCGACTAGAGTTTGTTCAAAAAAATAATATATGCAAAAATTGTTTGACCAAAGGTCATTACGTTTCGAATTGTCGTAGTTCCTTTACTTGCTTGAAATGTAAAAGACAACATCATACTTTGTTACACGAGAATTCAAGGTCAAGTTTAACGACAACAACAGACTCTGGACAATGCGATAACGCGTCCAACGTACATTCACACGTGAACGCGGGAGTTAAACCCGTGCTCCTGGCTACCGCACGTGTTTGTATAGGATCAGAAAACGGTCGACATGTTTACACGCGAGCACTAATCGATCAAGGTTCCGATGCCACATTCGTTTCGTCACGAGTCGCTCAAATGTTGAGAGCTTGCTTAATTTCAACACGCGTAAAGGTATCTGGCATCGGTGACACTACGTCTAATTGCGTTCAACATGCCGTCTCTATTTCTATCAGCGCGACTAATAAAAATGATACGATTCTTCATACCAAAGCATTGGTCGTTCCAAAAATTACAGCGTACATTCCACCTCATTTCCAATTACAAGAGATTCCGTTTCTTTCCAAATTGAATCTAGCCGATCCAAATCCAAGCTCAAATGATGCAATCGAAGTACTTCTCGGGGCCGAATTATACGGTTCAATTATGATGGGTGGCTTAATGAAAGCTTCTAACGATGCTACACTTGCGCAAGAAACGATATTCGGGTGGATCATTTCGGGTCCTATTTCAAACCAAAAAAATAGCCAAGGAATTCACGTTCACCAAGCAACTTCTGGCAATCTCGATTTCGAACTCCGACGTTTTTGGGAGCTGGAAGAAATTCCAACGACACACGCTCTCTCAGAGGAAAATCTTCGTTGCAACTTACATTTTCAAGAGACACATATGCGCGATTCTTCAGGGCGCTATGTTGTCCGCTTACCCTTCAAGTCTGGTCCTCCGATAAAAATCGGCGAGTCAAGGTCAGTAGCTACGCGTTCACTCGCGCAACTAGAGCGACGTTTAGCCAATTCTCGGGAAATTTCAGGGCAATACGTCGACTTTCTTAACGAGTACGAAGAGCTCGGGCATATGCAAGAAATCGAAAACGTGCAACGCTTCTTTCAACCGACGTTTCTACCTCATCATCCAGTTATTCGCGAGGACAATACTACAACCAAACTTCGTGTAGTGTTTAATGCCTCGGCAAATATCTCGAATAACACTTCTTTGAATGACCATCTTATGATTGGTCCAAAGTTGCAAGCCGATCTTCCGGCGATTATTCTTCAATGGCGTTTGTACAAATACGTTTTTTCCGCTGATATTCAGCAAATGTTTCGACAAATACAGATTCATTCAGACGATCGCCAATATCAATTAATATTGTGGCGTACGATTCCGAACGAGCCAGTCCATACTTATTCATTAAATACCGTTACTTATGGTACTGCCTGCGCGCCTTATCTCGCCCAACGCGTGCTCAAACAACTTTCAATCCACGAGAGTTCGCGTTTTCCACTAGCTCAAGCAATTTTGCAAAATGAAATATACGTTGACGATGTCCTATCCGGAGGCGATGATAAACCATCCACGATTAAAAAACGCGACCAACTAATCGGCTGTTTACTAAGCGCAGGCATTCATCTCAGAAAATGGGCCAGCAACGATTTTGAAATTCTACAAGATATAAATCCTGCGAATCACGGTCTAGCAAGTTCCAAGCCTTTCCAAGAAGGTGAACAATTAAAAATACTCGGTATTCATTGGACACCTTGCGATGATAATTTTTCCTTTGAAATAAAATTCCGTCCACCATCTACCAACATTTCGAAACGACAAATCCTTTCGACGATAGCGAAAATATTCGATCCCCTCGGATGGGTGTCTCCGATCACGATATCTCTCAAAATTCTACTGCAAAAACTGTGGAAATTTTCCTACGGATGGGATGATATTCTTCCTGCGGAAATAACAACCGAATGGAATGCTTTTTGCGAAAAGATGTTACACTTGACGACTCTGCAAGTTCCTCGTTGGTTAGGCTTCGAGCGTAACATTCAGTGCTTGCATTTACACGGCTTTTGCGACGCTTCATCTAAAGCCTATGCAGCGGTAGTCTATTCAAAAATTGTCACGAATTCTGGCGATAGTCATGTTCGACTTCTTCTATCAAAAACCAAGGTTGCTCCGATTAAAACGATTTCGATTCCACGACTCGAGCTCTGTGCGGCTCAGCTGCTAGCACGCTGTATTTCGTTTACTATTGACGCGATAAAATTGCAAAACATTCCTGTGTTTTGCTGGAGTGACTCGACAATCGTATTAGCATGGTTGCAAAAGGCTTCATCAGATTTAAAAGTATTTGTAGCTAACAGAGTGTCTTCTATTCAAACGAAGCTTCCTACGGCGACATGGCTGCATGTGCCAACAGAAGACAATCCCGCAGATTGCGCATCGCGCGGCATAAATCCAGCTCAGCTAACGCCTTCCAGTTCCTGGTGGAACGGCCCGGCATGGCTGAAATTTAACGAGGATAATTGGCCAGTTCAATCTACGATAAGTTGCACCGAAGATGATTCCGAATTGAAAGCGTCAAATGCAGTCCACTCGCATCATTCAAATCGAGCGGAACTTTTTGAATCCTTCAATCATATCTCCACGTGGCCACGCTTACTACGGGTCACCGCATACGTCCTTCGGTTCAAGTTTCGAACGAGAGTCCCAGATGTTGCTCAAGGTCTCTCTATTTTGCAAGTCGATGAAATAAAAACCGCGCACAGATTCTGGATTAAACAGATGCAAACGGAATACTTTTCAAAAGAAATCGTCGCTTTCAAAGCCAAGTCAAGGTTACCAGTTCGATGCTCCATCCATTCTCTCGATCCGTTCCTGGATCCCTCCGGTATCCTACGCGTGGGTGGTCGACTTCAACTGTCTGACCTTTCATATGATCGTAAATTTCCGATTCTACTTCCAAAGCATTACCTTTCTAAGCTCATTATCGATCAAATTCATAAGAATACACTTCACGGCGGTGTACAGTTAATGCTTCGCACGTTGCGAGAACAATATTGGATTCTGGGGGCGCGAAGCATGGTAAAAGGTTGTATCCGCATTTGCGTGACATGTACTCGGCATCGCGCCATAACCGGCGTACAATTTATGGCCGACCTTCCTACATTTAGAGTAATTCCGTCCCGTCCATTTTGCCATACGGGACTTGATTACGCCGGCCCCTTCGCAATTCGAGACGCTTCCGGCCGCGGATGTAAGTCGCACAAAACATACATCTCGCTATTTGTTTGTCTCGCTACACGAGCTATACACTTAGAGCTCGTTCATGATTATTCCACGGCTGCGTTTCTCGCATCTTTCGAACGGTTCGTAGCGCGTCGTGGCATTCCATCCGATCTTTATTCCGACAACGCGACTACTTATCAAGGCGCGGATCGCGAACTTGTTACAGCGATCCGACAGACTCAAGCCGACGTAGATCTGCAGGCGAAGTTCGCGTCAAAGCCAGTTCAATGGCATTTCATTCCGCCTTCTGCCCCTCATTTTGGGGGCATGTGGGAGGCAGGTGTTAAGAGTGTTAAGCACCATTTGCGACGTATACTTGGTTCCTGCACACCTACGGTCGAAGAGTTCACCACGCTTTTATGTAACATCGAAGCATGTTTGAATTCGCGCCCGATCGCCGCACTTCATGACGATGTAAATTCTTGCAATGCGCTCACACCTCACAGGGCATTTTTTAATTGGTAGCGCCATTAAATCGATTCCGAGTCCGAGCGTCTTACATATCTCCGAGTCACGACTCGATCGATGGCAATTAATGCGTGCGAAATACGAGCAATTTTGGAAATTGTGGAGTCTTGACTATTTGAACACCTTGCAGCAGCGTTTTAAATGGCAGAATCGATCTGATGAATTTCGCATAAACGATATTGTTCTAATAAAAAATCCTAATTTACCTCCCTGCAGATGGGAACTTGCGAGAATCATCGAATGTAAGCCTGACAAGGATGGCCTGGTGCGAGTTGCTCAGGTCAAGACCGCGTCTTCTACTTTTGTAAGACCTATTGTTAAACTCTGTAAATTGCCGGTAAGTCCGGACGGTTCAGCGTAATCTAAATTCTGCAGGTTGTCTCCAATGATTGCAGTTCAATGTGTAAGGATTTACCCCTGACTGTCATTTGAATCCCTTGGCGATTCAACCCGAGGGGTATGTTTGGGAAGAAATTAAATTTCCGTGATCCCCGCGCGCCTTCGATATACGCTCCTGAGAGCTCTCTGTAATTGTGTACATCGACAGTTTGTTATTGCGTCCACAAGGGCGAAGCGCCGAATTAGGAGAGAGTTTCCGCGTCTTTAAAAAGGAGCGATGCGGCACGGAAGGCGAGTCTGGTACGACGAGCCGTCCGGTAAACCCGAGAAGAACATTTGTGATCCGAAGAATAAAAATTACGTATTCTTACTTAGAATAAAGAGACTAGTTCCTGCTATCTATCCTTGCCTATCAACGCAGTCCACAAGAGAGAACTAGGCGATAGCTCCGATAAAACCCAAAGGAGAAAATATACAAAACAGACAATTATAAAACATATATATATATATAGCACTACAAATTATATATGTATATGTTTTATAATTTATTTTATATTTTATTATTTGACAAGTTAAATCTCTCTGAATCATAATTTGCGCTTACATCTTAAAGACGAAATGCTGTAACTCTCTGATATTCCAATCTGTATTTTTGAAAAGGACCACATCCCGTATGGTCGAAACGTTGAAATAAATATATATACAACTTTAATTTGAGGCCAGTGTAGTCAGACCAAATCTATAACCTCTGTTTTATAATTGTCTAATGATAAATAATAACAGTAGCATATATAATTGAGAGTAAATTAGTATATTTTATATATATATTTATATATAAATAATATATCCACATATATGCATAAGCATATATAAAATTTACAAAAATGGGTGCTTATTAGTCTTGCTACGTTACTGCTTTCTGCTACGGAAGGCCAGAAAGCATTTTTAGGCGGCATCTCGCGTATACTGGCACGGTAGAGGAACAAGGAGAACACGGATGATTATCGGTCCTTGTCTCTCTTACGTGCGTCCGCGTGAGCGATGCAGTGGTGTATGTACGTGTACAGACATACACCACTACATAAAACCCGAGAATTGGTTTCTCGGCGTTGGCAACACTGAAACCGGAGTTTCGCGTTGTCACCGCACGAGGTCTCCAATATCAATTCGGAGTTTGCCTGGGTGTACTGCCGACCCTTAAGTTCTTTGTTCAGGCTTCACGCCACCGGACGCTCCGTGCGATCACCGTTCACTTTGTATACCAGCGATCCGCTAAACCCATAGGGTGACCTGTACACTTCTATCAAACATTATTTTCGTTGTTCTTTTCATTTGAATAAACCAACTATTTTTATATTAAGGAATAAGCGAGTCTTAGTTTCCCCCCTTCCTCCCGAATCCTGGAACCGGCGAGCCGATCCGCGGCGTCGGGAAAGGTGAACCGTGATATGGCGCCCGAACAGGGACCTGCCCAGTAGAAATTCCGACTCGCTTAGACCTGTTTAAATGCCCGCGTGGATTAACCGATTGTCAAAATCCGAAGCCGTTGCCTTGGCCGAGAGGCACGGGCTTGAAAGTCAGGGGACTCTTGACGAGGTCCGCCGACTCCTCCGCCGATTTGTCGGGCAAAACCCCGCGTTATTCCAAACTTGTATGACCGTGCCCACTATTCACGTCGGGATGGCCACTGGAGGCCCAACCAAGGATGAGGGACCCACCTCCCCGACACTCATCGAACCAGCCAAGGTCATGAATCAGATCCGGAAATGGGGGTGCCATTTTGATGGCAAAGACCCCCTGGCGTTCCTCGAACGCACAGAAGAGTTGTGCCTGGGGTACGAATACACCGACGCCCAGATGCTACTGGGGCTACCAGAACTCCTACGGGGAGATGCCCTGCTATGGTATCGCAACATCCGCGATACCATAGCCAGCTGGGCCGACTTTCGACAAGCCATCCGTCGGCAATACTTGCCAAGTGGGTACGAACGGCAAATGAAAAGGACAATCCAGGGACGACAACAACGCCCAAAGGAGTCCTTCCAGAGGTACGCTACCGAGGTCCTGACAATGATGAGGCGGGCCGGGGGATATTCACCCCTGGATCAATTAGAACAGTTATATGAAAACATGGACCCGGAGTACCAGCTACTCATCCGTCGAACCGACGTGCTCAGCGTCGGAGACCTCAGCTTCCGAGCCACCGAATACGAGGAGGTCGACCGATGCAGGCAAGAACGGCGAAAGGACACACCGCCGAGCCACACCCCGGTTGTAGCTTCCGCGACCTATAGTCGGGAGGAATGTTGCTGGCGGTGTAAACAACGAGGGCATACCCGCATAAATTGTAAGAGACCGCCGAAGAAATTCTGCTCAAAATGCGGCAAAGACGGGGTCCTTACCCGCGACTGTCACCCCCCGACGGGAAACGGGGTGCGGGCCGGAGACGTCGCGGCCGTCGTCCAGCCCGACTCTGCTTAAATTATAATCCAAGACCGCATCTCCTGATCCAGATCGCCGGGCAGCAGTATTGGGGCCTCCTCGATTCCGGCTCGGAGATATCATTTCTTAATGCCAACACAGCCCGCCGAGTTAGCCGCACATCATCGAGTCCAGACCCCAGGGCAACAGAGATACGCCTGGCCGACAGGACCCAGGTCCCTATTGTCGAGACTATTGAAACAACGGTTAAGTTGCAAGGGAAATCGCACCGACACCGCTTCTCCGTGCTCCCGCAACTGGACAACGCCGTGTTGATAGGCGTGGACCTCTGGGCAAAGCTAGGGGTAGAGTTGCGCCCACCGCCCAAGTCCATTACCTATGCCACGGCCAAGGAGGGGGCCGCCACGGCCAGCATCAGGCCGGGCACCGCCAGTGAAGCGCTAAAGCTACAAGCCTTCCTGAGTAGCGAGCTCCCAAAGTTCGAAGCAGTCCGCGGCCCGACTGACAAAGCCGTACATCAAACTCGGCTCAAGCCGGGGCCGCCCATCAAACAGCGGTACCGTCCCCGCAATCCGGCTATGCAGACCGTCATCGACCAGGAGGTCCGAAAAATGGAGGCCGAAGGGGTCATTGAACTCTCCACCAGCGCCTGGAGCTCCCCAATAGTACTGGCCAAGAAAAAGGACGGAACCTACCCGTTTTGCATCGATTTCCGCCGGCTAAACGCGGCCTCCGAGAAAGATGCCTACCCGCTGCCTCATATTACTGCCACGTTGGACAAGCTGCGAGGCGGGCACTATTTATCCACATTGGACTTACGCAGCGGGTATTGGCAGGTACCATTGACGCCGGAGAGCCGCTCCGCAACCGCCTTCACGGTGCCAGGGAGAGGGCTGATGCAGTTCCGTGTTATGCCGTTTGGACTGCACTCAGCCCCAGCCACCTTCCAGCAATTACTCGATACCGTGCTGGGACCTGCCTTGGAACCCCACGTCCTCGTTTACCTGGATGACATAATCATCGCATCACGCACCTTCGAGGAACACCTGGGCCATCTGGCCGAAGTTTTTCGTCGCCTGCGGGACGCCCGACTACGCCTCAACCCGGAGAAATGTCATTTCTGCCGACCAAGTCTCCGGTACCTCGGGCACGTGATCGATCGTCACGGAATCCGGACAGACCCGGAGAAGGTGCGGGCCATTACCGATTGGCCCGTCCCCACGACCCTCCGCAGGGTACGACAGTTCCTGGGGGTAGCGTCATGATACCGCCGATTTATCGCCGACTTCTCCACCATCGCCGCCCCTCTCACTCGCCTCACCAAAAAGAGGGCACGCTGGAACTGGGCCATGGAGGAAGAAACCGCGTTCCAGAAGTTAAAACAGGCGCTAACCACCGCACCCGTCCTCGCCTGTCCGGATTTTACCCAACCATTTGTACTCCAGACCGACGCCAGCACCCACGGGTTGGGGGCCGTGCTGACTCAGCACCTCGGCGAGGGAGAACGAGTCATCTCATACGCCAACCGAACCCTCAACGCGGCAGAGCGAAATTATAGCGCCACCGAGCTGGAATGCTTGGCCGTCGTGTGGGGCATACGCCGAATGCGGGATTACCTCGAGGGCTACAGGTTCACCGTCGTGACCGACCACCAAGCCCTAAAATGATTGCAACGAATCGAGGCCCCTACCGGGCGACTGGCCCGCTGGATGTTCGAGTTGCAACAGCACGACTTCAACATTCAGTACCGGCGAGGTACGCTCAACCAAATGGCGGACGCTCTCTTTCGCCTCCCGGAAGCCTTAGCCGTGACCCGGCCGAAATGCCGGTGGTATCACCAAAAATTAACCGAGGTACATAGACACCCGACCGAGCACCCGGACTACAAGGTACAGAATCGACAGCTATATCGGCACATCCTCCATGATCTGGACTTCCGGGAGACGCCAGCTGAGGAACAGTGGAAGCGGTGCGTACCTACGGATAAAGGGCCTGCTCTGCTGCGACGAATGAACGACGACCCGGCCGCCGGACATCTGGGCATCTCTAAAACACTTGCTCGAGTGGCCCAACTCTATTATTGGCCCCGCATGTTTCGGGAGATTACCCGGTACGTCCGAGGATGCACTAATTGTGCGCGGCATAAGGCCTGCCAACAACGACCGGCTGGGCGGATGATGGCCACCCCCGTCCGAACACCGTGGGAACAAGCCGCCGTAGATCTGATCGGCCCCCTGCCTCGATCGAATAGCGGCCATACCTGGCTGTTAATCATCCAAGACCGATTTAGCAAGTGGGTCGAGATGGTCCCACTCCGGAAAGCCACCGCCATCGCGGTGGCCCGAGCGCTTACCGACCGACTAATATACCGACACGGATGTCCGACTACCCTCGTATCCGATAACGGGACCCAATTCATCGCACAACGCGTCGAGGCCTTGCTAGCCTTTTATGGGATCCAGCATCGGACATCCCCCGTATACACGCCGCAATGTAACCCGGTAGAGCAAGCTAACCGCACGATCAAAACAATGATCAGCCAATACGTCGGCCGACGGCACAAGGATTGGAACGAGCGAATTCCCGCCTTGCAATTCGCCATCAACACCGCCCGACACAAGGCCACCGGATACACTCCGGCCTACATAATACACGGCCGGGAGCTCGCCCGACCGCACCCGGAGGACCGACCAGGAATCGCACCGGCCCCAGGACCAAGCACCCGCCAGACCCAGCTGGAGGACGCCTACGAAGTGGTCCGGATCCACCTCGCACGGACCTTCCACCGACAGGAAAAACCATACAACATGCGGCGACGAGACTGGCGACCACAGCTGGGCGACCGCGTATGGAAGCGGGACCGCCCCCTATCCAACAAGGCCGACGCATTCAACGCCAAGCTAGCCCCAAAATATAGCGGGCCGATGACGGTTCGACGGATCATATCCCCGGTTTTCGTCGACCTGAAGGACGCCCGAGGACGATGGCACCGCCACATCCACGTGCAGGACCTCAAGACGGCACCGGCGGAAGGGGTCGAGGACATTAGCGGGACTTAGCCCCAGGACCAGCAGCCGCAGCCCCTCCAGCACACCGCCCTGCCCCCCCCCCAACCCGCCGTCTCGCGGCTCTCCATAACAACCTTCCGACTCGGCCGGTACAAAAATAAGACCGCCTAGCGTGGGCACAAACCCCCTCCGGCACACCAACCCCCCGCCATCTCGCGGCCTCCGACGCAACCTGCGACGACTCACCGACGGACCGCGTAGTCCGACCCCCCGCCGCTAGGATCCGCAAGAGGAATTTGGTTTCTCGCACTCGAAAAACCCCCGCAGGGGTATATAAGGGAGCCGGGTCAACGACCCGGCACATACCGCCACGATGAGCGATAACGCTGATATCCAGGCGCTTTTTGGGGACCTGTCCTCCGATGAGGGCGACGGACCGATCGCCGAACCGACGGGGCCAATCGACAACCAGGCCCCGGCGGCGCCGGTCCGGCTCCCGCGGCCGGGGATCTCGGTGCAGCGGTCTGACGCGCGGCAGGAACGCCGAAGGGCTATCCTGCTGGTCGCGCCGCCGCCACCGCCGAGACCACGGCCGAGGGGAGTCCGGATCGGACCGTCACGACGGCCCGCCGCCCCTCCAACACCGCCAACCCGGGGCCTCCGCGAGGGGGTGGCGGGGGTGGGGGTCGTCACTGCCGTGGCGGCACCCTCCTCCCAACCACCCACTCGGGAGACCCACGGACCGCCTCCCGCGGCACCCCCCGTCAAGGTTCTCCTTGACGACGGGCACGTGGTGACGGTCCCGTGGTTTTGCGCGCTTATAACTCGGAAGTTCCGGGCCATCTCCCCTTCCGGGCGGTGGATCATCCGGTTCGACCGTTTCGGTCGGCCGCGTATAATCCGCCGTCTTGAGAGGGGGTAGTGTAACGGCGCAGCCGTTACTAACGCCTCGCGGGCCGATCAGCCGCCCGCCACGTGAGGCTTTGGCGCCTAAAAGCGCCCCTAATCGTTCCACACGGACCGCCCCACCCCGGGGGCGCTCCACCGCGACTACGGCGCGGTACCCCCGCCACGGACTCGACGCGGAGTGAGGGACCGCCGGACGGGTATATAAGCCGGCACGGCGGATGAGCCGAGACCAGTCCCGTCCCAAATCTCCCAGACCAGGCAACGGGCTTCTCGTTGTGAAAGTGCCGGGTTTCTCGGTCGCTGGTTCCTACCGTTAGTATCGGGCAACGGGTTTCTCGTTGTAACACCGGGTTTCCCGGTTTCCGGTCTCCTCCTGTGATACGCCGGGCAACGGGCTTCTTGTCGTTACACTGGGTTTCCCGGTTTCCGGTCTCCTGTGATACGCCGGGCGACGGGCTTCTCGTCGTTACACTGGGTTTTTCAGTTTCCGGTCTCCTCCTGTGATACGCCGGGCGACGGGCTTCTCGTCGTTATACTGGGTTTCCCGGTTTCCGGACATCATTAAAAGGCTATATGCCGCCGTACGTTGGCTCTGCAGCTTCCCGTTTTGAATAAAGGCATTACGCCCCGTACCTTGTAGCTGCAATCGTCGTATACCGGGTAACCTGTAAGTCCCTTTCCGGACTCCGTTATAGGCTATACGCCTCCGAGCTTGTAAATATACCGGACGCTCCGTTCGATCCTCACGCTTTGTACATATACCGGGTAGCTCTTCAGTTCTTTGTTCAGGCTTCACGCCACCGGACGCTCCGTGCGATCACCGTTCACTTTGTATACCAGCGATCCGCTAAACCCATAGGGTGACCTGTACACTTCTATCAAACATTCTTTTCGTTGTTCTTTTCATTTGAATAAACCAACTATTTTTATATTAAGGAATAAGCGAGTCTGAGTTTCCCTCCTTCCTCCCGAATCCTGGAACCAGCGAGGCGATCCGCGGCGTCGGGAAAGGTGAACCGTGACAAGTCTAATGCCAGCATAATGTTTAAAGCGTGCAATGTTTCATTTCCGACATCAAATGCTAGCAAACAATAGCACAATGGACGACATAGATGCGTAGCAAGATGGTAACATTTTTATTAGCAACATGAAAGCAACTTCTGTTCTCACTGGTTATCTAGGATGTCACTGTTAGCTTGTAAAATGTATCAAAAGGTGTTGAACATATACATATATATGTACATATATACTATATTTAATATTTCTATTTATTGATTATTTATTTTTATTAGGTATGTTTAAAAGTATTGCGTACAAAAAGAGCTACGTATAAAGGAACTACCTGCAAGGATAATAAAGAATAAAGTAGATAATAGAGGAAAATCGAAAAATCGGAAAGATGGCGGCAAGTGGAAAGATGTGGTGCGAGAGTGCTCCGGAAATTGTGTAACAATAGGAAGAAGGAAGAGGAGTTTGAGGAGAAAGGAGAAATATTGAAGAACTGAGGTTGGGAAGAGGAGAGAAGAAGAACAAAGGGAAGAGAGGATGGATAAGTGATGAAAAATGAAAGAAAAAGGAGGCAAGTGGAGGATGGGGGGACACAAGGAGAATAACTCGCACGAGAGGAGCAGGAGATAGGTGGAGAAAGAAAGAGACAGGAAGAAAGGAAGGAAGGAATAGGAGGAAAGGAGAATGAGAGGAATATGGTAGAATTAGAGAAAGAGAAATACTTCGGAATTTCGACCGTGAAAAGTGTACACGTGGCAGGGATCATCATGTCGATAAGGCAGGATGGTAAGGAAAGGAAACGGAAATTAGGACAGGTGAGAGGGAAGGAAGGAGAGGGCGCAGTGGAGAGGAAGGAAGCTAGGAAATGGCGCGCGCACTACCGCGCAGGATACGCAGGATAGTAGCGAGTAGCGACATAGGGAAATGAGAAGAAAGTAAAGAGCAGGGGGAAGGTGAGAGTGGGAGGTATCCCTATACCTAGGGACCTAGAGAGAAAGCAGAAGGATCTGAAGAACGGGAGCAGGTGTAGGAGAAGTGGAAAGAAGGTGCAGGAGGAGTACGGGAGAGGAGGAAGCGGCGCGCGCAATATCACGCAGGAGGGGCGCATAAGTGAGCACATGGCATAAGAGGCAAAAGGCAGAAAGAGGTTACGAGGCAAAGAGAAGGCAAGAACAGGAGAAGGGCTAAGAGGAAAAGGAGGAAAGTGGAGGAAGGCAAAGGAGAGAGTGTGGAAGAGAAGGTAAAGAAGAGAGAAGAAGAGGAAGAGGAAGGAGAGAAAGGAAAGAGACGGGAAGAGGACAGAAAGGAGAGAAAGAGGTTAGGCGCGGAGAGAGGAGAGGTTAGGAGGAAGAGACGAGAGAACAGTAAAGAATAAGAAGAGGAGGAGATGAAGAAAGGCAAAGGGGGAAGTGAAAAGGCGAGAGGAGGAGAGGGGAACAGTGCATGCCGGTGCAAGGAAGAATGAGAGGAAATAAGGAGTAGAATGGACAGGATGGGAGAGAAGATGGAGGAGCTGCTGAAATGGGTGAAAGGAAGAGAGGAAAAGGGGAGTGAGAAGGAGACAGGGAGATTGGAAGAAAGGAGGCAGTAGAAAAGGGAGAAGAGGATACAAAGGAGAAGACGGGGGAGGATAAGGAAGAGAAGAAAAAAGAGGAACTGCAGGTGAGAGGGGAGAGAAGGGGAGGACAAAGTAAGGCGGAGGAGAGAAGAGGAGAGTGGTGGGAGCTAGTGAAGAGGGAAGAGGTCGAGAAGCAGGGGGGAAAAGGTGACAAGGAAAAGGGAGCTAGGAAGAAAAAAGAAGAGGAAAGGGAGACGGAGGAAAAGGTAAAGTGGGGTGAAGGAAAGGAGACAGGAGGAAAAAAGGAGGGAGAAGGGAAAGTCAGCGGAAAGGAAGAAAGCAGAGAAGGAGAAGAAGAGAGTTACAGGGAGGAAAGAAAGAGGAGGACGGAGGAGGAAGAAGACAGGGAAGGCGAGGAAGAAGTAAAGGGGAGAAGAGGAGAGGAGGTGTGGAGAAAGGTGATGGAGAGAGAAGGAAAAAGGAGTAAGGAGAGGGAGGAGAGAGAAAAAAGGGAGAGAATAGAGAGGAAAGCGGAGGAGCTGGAGAGAAGATGGAAGAGAAGAAGAAATGTGGCATGGAGAGGACTTGACGGAGAGGATCATGAGGAGAGGAGGTTGTTGATGGAAAGGATGACGGAGGTAATATTGGACAGAAAGGTAGGAATAGTAAGGTCATAAGAGGTGATGATGGTAAGATGATTGTGATGGTGGAAATGGAAAAGGAGGAAGACAAAAGGGAACTGCTGGAGAACGGAAGGATGATGTGGAGAAAATGGGAGGTAGGAGTAGATGAGGACTTGACGAGGGAGGAAAGAAGGATAAGATGGGTGATGATGGATAGGGCGAGAAGAGAGAGGGCAAGAGGGAGGGACGCGATGGTGTATGGAAAGAGAATGTGGATAAATGGGGAGGAATGGATATGGAATGATGAGAAACAAAGATTAGAGAGAAGGGGGGAGTAAAGGGATGAGGGGAAAAGGGGAGTAGAGGCAAGGGGGGTCAGAGAGAAAAGGGCTGAGCAGGGAAAAGAGGAATGAGGAACAAAGGCTAGAGAGGAAAAGGGAATAAGAAAAGGATAGGAAGAGTGGGGGGGGGTTAAGGAAGAGGGGGGTAGGAGATAAAAGGAAAAAAAGAAGAAAGGAAGGAGACAGGGGAAAAGGGACAGGGTGGAAGGGATGCAGATACATTGTAAGGTCGCAAAATGGCCAGGTGAGGAAGAAGAGGGGCACAATTGTAGTATGGGAAAAGGTAAGGGGGAAGGGAAGAAGAGGAAAGGAGAGTTTGTTTCTTCTGTTTAAGGTAAAGAGAGAGGTGTTATATCCCCCAAAGATATACAATAGATATAACTATTAAAGGTTAACTAATATTAAGAAATGAGTACTCGAATTGCATCCGCAATTACGACAGACACTGACCGCGTTAAAAAACGCATACGATGCGAGGTATACGCGGAATCAAAATTACGACAGTTAATGACCGCGTTAAAAAGCGCATACAATGCGAGGTATACGCGAAATCAGAATTACGACAGATAATGACCGCGTTAAAAACGCATACAATGCGAGATATACGCGGAACAGAAATTGGTCAACGTGCAAGCAAAGCAGAAGGACTTTGAATCTGCTTCGCTTGCACCTAGATTCTCGACCGGGGAAACCTGTTGCCAGGCACCCCTTCCGATCGGGAAAACTCCAAAAAACAACGATATAAAAAGAGAGTAGAGACGCGACAGCTCGCTCAGTCGCAGACACAAATAATCGCTCTAACCACGATCTCGCTAACCGCGCGCGCACTTAGCATCGACTCGCAGTTGTGCGCGATACGCGGAGTAATATAAAGTCAGTGCCGCACACTCGTAAAGCTTTAGTGTATTAATAGTGGAATAAAATAAAGACCAAGTGGTTGAAGTTGAATAAAGAACTTTAATACAAAAAGTGTAGTGCATTTCTTTCTACAAACACCCGACAAGTCCTGACGCCCCGGATTCCCATCCCAATTTGGCGCGACCCTTAAGTGTCTCTCCCGAGGCACACAACAATTTGGTGGCAGCGGTGGGATTGCGCCGAAGGACCGTCAGGAACTACTCGGAGGAAGACCTGAAAAATACAGCAGTATTAATAATCAGGCACGTCGAACATAATAATCGACGGGAAGCGAACAAACAGAAGCCGACGTATAAGCAGCAGCGTGCCGTACGTACAAGAAGACACACACACACACACGGACAACGCATCAGCCGTCGGGAAGTAGGCCATCACCTAAGGACGCGACCTACGACAACACGGACAACGCATCGCACCGTACAACGACCCGCAGGATCACCTTACAACACCGGACCGCCAGCCGTATCAACACTGCCGAGCGATGATCTGCAGCGTCAGCAAGCGAGCGATAGTAATATTAATGTAAGTCCGAATCAAACTTTTATACATACTGCATGAATGTCGGAGGAAAGCGAAACACCCTGACAAGCGATAGCGAATAAATCGTGGTTACATAGCGACTCAGCCGAACGATCAATCAAAGCACTACCGATAACCTTAGAAAACCTCGGAAAAGTGCGAATAAAATTAGAAGCATATTATTCAGGGGAGAGCGACTCCGAATCATATACTCACGGGAAAGCCGAACGCGAATTTCCGTTTAACGTTTTTGACGAAAGTTTATTTGAAAAAGGGGAAACCGACACCGGTAAAAAATTAAGAAAAGAAAGTAACGAACGCGTGAGATGAACTGCTAGCAACGAGTCACAACACGGGGAATCCTTGCTTACATCATACGATAGTAGTATTTTCGATCCGAGCGAGTATCAGGACATGCTGCGAACACCGCCTAACGGTGGCATGGATGTGTCCGAGGGTGCCATCGACCGCGAGATTGACCGTCTACACGGTACAATAGCTCGCGACAATACTCGACTGGTGGAAGCCGACGTACATGCACCACCCCCTAATAGCGAAATAGGAACAACTAACCCCCGCGATACCAGACGATACATAGATAGACGCATTGACGAAATCGAGGTGCGCGAAACTCCTAATTATAGGGAGGCCGGAATAGATAACCCTATGCTACGTGAGATAATGAGAGGCATGCGAGAACTACGTAGGGAAATGCTCACGGAAATAGACATATTACGCGAACAAATTCGTGATAATAGCACATATGCGGACGAACGAGGTCGAATCCGCCAGGACACACACACCCGCGAGAGGGAAACGCGAGACCCCGACAATGACGACAAAAAATATAACGTTGTGTACGGACGAACAGAGAGCGACGCTAGACATCGACAAGGCCCGCAGGAGCCTTTTTTATCGTTAAAAGAAGCACGGCAAATGATTCCGGAATTTGACGGGACGGCCCAACATAAATTACAGGAATTCCTAAGCACATGCACGTACGCCATGACAAACATACACCCTGCTAACGAAAGAGGATTGGTGGGAGCTATCCTATGCACGAAACTCAAAGGCAAAGCAATGTTAGATTTTCAAACGCGAGACATACAGACATACGACAAACTCAAGCGACAATTGGAATGTACATATCAGAGTAGGCGAAGTACTACGTATTTGCAGATAGAATTCAATTCGTTGAAACAAAGAACAAATGAAGGCGCGCAAGCTTTCGGAACGCGCGTCGACACATTAGCTATGGAGTTATATGAATCTATGACGGAGGGAGAAGATCACTCCCCCATGGAAAAGCGGATCATACTAACAAGGGACATGTCACAACTGTCCGGAACCGATTTGATTCTCCTTGAAATATGTTGTTAAATACACAAATCTAAAAGACACGTATTTTTTTATACGTGCGCAATTTGAGTTTTAAGGGGTGAAACACCCCTTTAAAGAATAACGGTATTTTTCTTTAGGATCAAATATCTGCTAAACTATAAGAGATATAAAGAAAAAACGTACAACAAATTTTAATGGCTTGAAGAGTACTTTAAAGTTATATGAACAAAAATTTTTTTTTTTTTTTTTTTTTTTTTAAAAAACCCTCACCACCTAATTTTTTTTTTCAAAATTAAAAATTTTGTTTTACCTAATTTAAAGCTTATTTTTTTCCAAATTCAACCATGTGTAATAAAGTTATGTTACGAAATATCATTTTCGAAAATTAATTATAAAACGCTCCCGTATATACGCTCATCCGTGCTATGTGCGTAAGTAATTACCGTCGAACAATAAAATATATAAAAATGTTTTTGTTAATTCTTATATGTTTTCTATGTATTATAATGGTTTTTTGGATATTTTTTAAAAAAAATAATAAAAAAGATTTATGGAGACGTATTTTGATAAAATATAAATTGTCATGTGGGCCCATAATTCTACAGTCGTGTAGTCTTTTCGTTGAAAAATCTGGAAAAACTGTTCTTTTATTGCAATAGAAAGAAAAAATAAACTTTTTAAAATATGATTATCAACCCGCTTAACGTGTTGACTTTTATTGGTTGTCTAAATTCAATATATTTAACAAAAAAAGCCAGTAACTGAAAGAAGGGGAATTAAAGGAAAACAAAAAAAAAATATATGGATAGCGTTTTTTTAAAAGGGGTGGAAGTAAAAAAGGGAAATATACTCTTTAAAAGAACCCTTATAAATACTAGTTTGAAAAATTGAGATGACAAAGAAGCAGGGCATGAAGATTTTTAAATTTCTCATCCTCTTGTTCAAAATATGTCAAATTTAAGTTCTTTAAAGACGAGGTTTGGTATTGGCGTTTTCGGGACACTGATGAAAACAGAATGACAGAAAAAGGAATCGTCCTCAAAGAGTAGACAAAAAAAATTTAGAGGTTTTCTTGAAAGTCAGTTTAGGGAGGGAAAAACAAATCAATAGGGGGAAAGGGTCGACAGAAAAATTATCTTACTTCCCAAATTTACCATAATAAATTTATGCAGCTGTGAATAGGTTTGGGGGTTTCATGATTTTGTTTAAAAAAGATGGGCTTTACAAGCTAAAGAAAAATAGGAAATTTAAAATCCTTTTTTTAAAGATTACCGTTGGTAGAAGATTTAAAAAGTTACCAAATTTTTTCAAAAAAAGTTACAAAGTTGTCACTAGAAGAACTTTAGAAGATTTGCTGATTGCAAAAATCAGTGATGATTTTTGGAAAAGAAAACCCTTATTGAACTTTTGGATTGAAAAAATTTAAAATTCAGATAAAAGGTGGTTTCCAATTGGAATTTCCCTTTTGGAAGACTTTGTTAAAGGGAGAAAAGAAAGTAAAACGTTCGTGCAACCAATCATCAACAACCCATTCTAACGATAAACCAAAAATTTCCTGTAATGGAAATTTTTGCCCCCTTTTATTTATTGATTAAAAGAAGCAAAGGGAAAAATTTGACCAAGAGTAAAAAAAATTTTATTTAAAGAGAAAAAATTATGAAAAAAAGCATCAAAATCGGTTTTAAAATGACATCAGGTTTTTCCCCCTTTATAATTATTTTTTTTAAAACCTTATTTTTTTTTAAAAATTTTTAATAAGAGTATAAAAAAAATTTTAAAATTTAACTTTAATTTTGTAAGATCATTTTAAAATTGGTAGAAGAAGTTTTTTCGAAAACTTGGTCCTAAAGCGTTTTTTATCGATTATGGATGGACATTGCCCCAATTTTTTAAATTTTAAACCCCCCGGAACCAATTACACTTTTGATAATCCGAAGGAAAATCAGGGAAAAAAAACCTTAGATGTTTAGGTTAAAAATTGGAAAAATTTTTGCTAAAAGATTTTCGATCCCGGTTTTTACTTTTGGAAAAGAAATAAATTTACAGAACGAAATAATTAAAAAATTGAATTTTGATACTAATCCAAATTTGTCATCCCCCGATAAAAAAAATTATTTTTTGGGGTTTTTTAAAAAGTGGTTTACGAATGAAGACCGCGCCCAAAAAATCCAGTACACTTTAGTTTGGGACAAAAACTTTAAAAAAATGTGGAATCGGGTTTTGCAATAATAAGTGAGAAGATGTTTTGGTGCAAATATTTTTGTTTTGAAACATTTTTTTTTCGAAATATTATTGTAATGGGATAATGAGGAATAAAAATTTAAAAAGCAAAACATTTTAAAAAAAAATAAATATACACAACACAGTATAAATACATAGAAAACATAAATAAGAATTAACAAAAAATTTTTTTTTATTTTATTTTTCGACGGGAAACTAGACAAGCAGGATGAGGTTTTTATACGGGGCCCTTTTTAATAATTTCGAAAATGATATTTTGAACATAATTTATTAACTGGTTGAATTTGGAAAAAAATAAGTTTAAATTAGGTAAAACAAATTTTTTAATTTGAAAAAAAAAAATTTGGTGGGGAGGGTTTTTTAAAAAAAAAAAAAAAAAAAAAAAAATTTTGTTCATTAAATTTTAAAAACTTTCAGCCATTAAAATTTGTTTGTTTTTTTCAACCTATAGTTAGCAGATATTTATCCTAAAGAAAAATACCCTTTCTTTAAAAGGGTGTTTCACCCCTTAAAAAATCAAATTTCGAGTATAAAAAAAAAGTGCTTTTTGATTTGGTATTTAAAAACTATTTTAAAGGGAATCAAATCGGGTTTGGACTTTTTGGGCTGTCCCCTTTTAAGTATAACAAAAAAAAGCCCTTTCAAAATTTCCAAAAAAGGGCACGGACGGATACAACTCTTTTTGTTTCGAAAATTTCCAAACACTGCGGAGGCAAATAACGGCCGAAACCGCCCCCGGGGTAAAGGGGCCAAATACAAAAGCGATCTTTGTTTAATCACAAATGAAATCGTTTGGGGGGGAGGGGGGCGCCCGTCGCGATAAAAAGGAATTCGTTTTAAAAGTTATAAAGCGGGGAAAATCGGGGGCACTACGAGCGAGAATGCCCTAACAGTAAAAACGCGCTTCCGAAACCGGGTCAGATCGCGTTCAAAGGGAAAAATTTTTCAACCCAGCAAAAAAGGGGACCAGCCCGGAAAAAATGTGGACGATAAAGGACGGCCAAAAAAAACACAAAAGCACAGATGATGAGGGAAAAAAAAAAAGCGTAATGTTTTTTAACCAAGAGCCCAAAGAAACCGAAAAAAAAAAAGGGGGGATATGGATTCGAGCAAAGGAGCGTTCGAAACCCAGCAACGAGGGAGACCGGAAGGAGAGACCCCCGGCACGCGCCCTCGGTTGCGATCCACCTCGCCCCCCCACACAAGAGAGCGCGGGTTTAGATTAATTACTACCATGCGTGAAGCAAGAAGGCGCAGGGAAAGTTTCGTTGGGGCAACTATTCGTTTAAAAAAGAAACATCTAAAAGATGACGAATAATTTTAAAGGAAATAACGCCCCTGGCTTGGGCACAAAGCGCGAACAAAGGAAAAACGCCGGGACAAAGGAAAAGGAAGTGGAAAATAAAAACACACAATACGTCGTCAAAAAACGATTTCCCATAGAAAACGAAAGGGAATTCTCGGGGTGATTTTTTTCGGAAAAAGGGAGTTAACGTAATTTAAAAAAAAAAGGGAACTCACCATAGGAGAGCCGGTTTAAATTTGCAACCATACGAAAGGATCCGATTTCAGCCGCGAGCGAAAAAAATTATCGAGCCGCCACAAATAAAAATGCGCAGGGTCGTAAGCCGAACAAATGCACCCGGTTTTGGGATATAGGACGTGCCTCGTGCAGCCAGAAAAATCGTGTGTCCAGTCAGTGTCTAAAAAACCGACAAAGTTTTTTGGAGGAACGCCCCTAAAAACTATAGACGAATAGGGGGGGAAATGAGCATGAAAAACCTCATCGAAAAAAAATTTCCCAAGTTTCGAGCAAAAAAAAAAATCGGGGTATGAAATCATTTCGGGCGGACATTAAAAGAGAAGAAGAAGGCTATACAAGGTAGCGAAGATATGCGATTATTTTCTTGAATGGAGACCCCTGAGCGCACCCCCACCCTGGAAAAATGAAAAACCACGCGCGTGTGCACGGTCAAGTACGCCGTCCGCGCCCGGGGAAACATAAGGGGGAGGGGAAATAACAAGTTGAGATGCAGATGTGGCATTATAGGTGGGTTAGCCAAAGGAACGTCCACTGTTAGTAGGCCCCAAAAAAAAGTGACCCTCCGGAAACCCAAAAACTAAGGGTAGTTGTAGTTTTGAAAAGGGAATGACCTACTAGGCGATCGTTTCCCCCCCAACATTACAGGCTTTTGGAAGCTGGGAAAACTTCTTTACAACGTCGATTGTCGGTTCCACAGATACCCCATGGCGAATACCAAAAAAAAAAACGGGTTTCTCAATCCTTTGGACATTTTGAGTTCCACGAAAGCCTTTGGCGAAGCACCCCGACCCTTCAAAGACTAATGTTTTCAGTAATGGG
>NW_028189316.1:0-5000 GCF_048542155.1 Nylanderia fulva
ATGCCTCATGCAGCATGCATATAATTTATTAATTAATATCGTGGTCTAACATGCGTATTTTAAATTATATTTAAATTAGCGCTCGGCCGCGAGAGTATACGGATACTCCGCGCCTTCGAAAACAAGCGCTTAAAACAGTCTAAATTGTAAACACCGCTGTCGCGCGAGAGGAGAGAAAAACAAGTAATAATTACAGTAAACGTTCCTTCACCCTTAATATCACAATAGAACGACAGCAAATGTACTCGAATATTCTAGAATTACAAGGCGTATATAAGCCTCCTCTCTCGCGACCGCGGCGCTTTTTCCGATTGCTCATTGCGAATAAAGTGTGTTCATACGATAAAGATTGCTTGTCTTTGTCTAATTCATTACCGTTGCTTGCGGACACTTAGTAATTTACGACTCGGCTAATTCTCTCGGTAAATTCGGTGCGGTATATTAATTGTAATTTTTGTTAATAGTTTATATAAATATATTTTTTTTGTGAACGTTACGCGTGTGTCGAGTGTTGTGTCTATTTCTCGGTCTCGCTTCCGACCACGTCCTATCCATCTTTCCGTCGCGCACAAGCAGTTTCCTGGACGTTGGATGGGTCGGTATGGCCCGATACGTTGGCCCGCAAGATCCCCGGACCTTAATTCTCTTGATTTCTTTTTATGGGGATACTGTAAGGAATCAATATACAAAACGCTTCCCGAGAACGTCGACGACTTAGAAACCAGATTGCGATATGTAATTTGGAATATCGAAGAGGAAGTAATGGAGAACGTCCAATTAAATTTATTTAAACGCATGCGAGCTTGCATAAGGATGGATGGTGGTCATTTTGAGCACCTATTATAAATTAATCCGCTCTTTTCAGAGCGACCAAAGTCAATCCGCTCTTTTCAGAGCGACCAAAGTCAATCCGCTCTTTTCAGAGCGACCAATACATTTATACATGGAACATCTTGTTCGCAAAACATAATCATTTTTCTCACGTCTCGCTTAAAAAGAAAGGGCAAAACGGGCGGATAATGTTAAGTCATTAAAAAAAATGTATAATAACGTAAAAAATTATAATACGTTATAATATGCCTTTTTTAATAACAATTATTATACGTTTTAATACATGTCTCGCGTCAATCACATGTTCGGCAACGCCGCGTGATTGTTATCGTCTAGACGTGTCGCGAAGCGTCGCGACGCGTTGCGTCATCCGTCGCCGCAGTCTGTTGTCGTGTCCTTGCCGTGTAAACAATTGTCGTCCGCATCGAGTAACGTGTGCCTTTTTACAAGTAATTTTTAATAATTAATCGGTACACTGAGAGAATTTTCTCTTAAAATTTACCCTAAAAGTTATGGTAATTGTGAGACAATACGGTATGAAAAGAATTTTATTAAAATTTCTCTGATTAATATTTATCACATTAAAAATAATATCCATCACAATAAAATATGAAATATGTGTGATTAATTTTACTAAACTGTATAGTAAAATTAATCAAACATATTTTATATTTTCTTGTGATACATATTATTATTTTTAATATAATAAATAGTAGAGAAATTCTAATAAAATTCTTTCCACATTGTTGAAGATTCGTTCTTCGGATCGAATCCTCGAGGACGATCGAATTTTCTAGAATGTTTTTTTGTTAAATTCCTTAGTGTTTACGCCAAGGAAACACGTGAAACCAACGTGTACACTCGCCGCTAATTGGCGTGTGTACATCGCCTGATTTTCTGATGGTCCAATCGAGGACCCCGATCGGCTGCCGCCCTACGCGAGCTCCGAAATTCGCGCAGCCCTCGAGTCAGTCCTCGAGAGAGCGAGCGCCGAGAAACATAAGTCTCGGTACGCGACGAACTTGTAGAAAGTGAATAAACTAATTTATAAGAGTTTTAACAAGGCTCTGTAATATAAATATAAATTTAACGTATAAGACGGGCAACAAGAGCCAAATCGCGGATGACAATGCGTTATCCTAACGAAACTAAATAATTTTCCGTTAGAATTAAATACCGGTGCACAAGGCACCAAATTTTACTTGGACACGGCCAAGATTTTAAAATATAAAATAATCTCATATTTGAGATTTAATTTTAATTCCCCCCTTTTTTTTTAACCCTCTACGGAAATTAAATAAATGAATGCAAGAGAAACATATAGATCCGAAAATCGGGGATTCCCGATTCAGCGATTTTCGGATCTATATTTTCTCTTGCATTCATTTATTAATTTCCGTAGGGGGGTTAAAAAAAAAAAAAAAAAAAAAAGGGGGGTATTGAAATTAAATCTCAAATATGAGATTATTTCATATTTTAAAATCTTGGCCGTGTCCAAGTAAAATTTGGTGCCTTGTGCACCGGTATTTAATTCTAACGGAAAATTATTTAGTTTCGTTAGGATAACGCATTGTCATCCGCGATTTGGCTCTTGTTGCCCGTCTTATACGTTAAATTTATATTTATATTACAGAGCCTTGTTAAAACTTTTATATTGATACACGCTGGCTTAAAAATGCGTTTGTTTACCAACATTAATATATATAACAGAGAAAAGTATAGAATCGAAAGGATTTGAATAGCTCAGCTGGAAGAGCAGTCGCCCGGCAAGCGAAAGGTCTCGGGTTCGTTTCCCGATTCAGCGATTTTCGGATCTATATTTTTCTCTTGCATTCATTTATTTAATTTTGGTAGGGGGGTTAAAAAAAAAAAGGGGGTATTGAAATTAAATCTCAAATATGAGATTACTTTCATATTTTAAAATCTTGGCCGTGTCCAAGTAAAATTTGGTGCCTTGTGCACCGGTATTTAATTCTAACGGAAAATTATTAGTTTCGTTAGGATAACGCATTGTCATCCGCGATTTGGGCTCTTGTTGCCCGTCTTATACGTTATGCGAGCGCGAGCGCCGAAAGGCGCGTTCAATCGAGACATTGTCGCGGAGAGCGAACGATCGAAAAGCCCTATTGTACGATAAAATATTATCACGATAGCCGTATGGCGAATGTCAAACAACGATAATTAGCATTAATTAAGAAGGAAACAAACGAAATGCCGGGACAATAAGGTATAAGCACCGACGGTACCTCCGGGCCGGGCGGCACCTCCGGGCCGGGCGGCACCGCCGGGTCGGGCGGCACCTCCGGGCCGGGCGACACCTCCGGGAACCACGGCCGACCGGCGGCACCTCCGGGCCGGGCGGCACCTCCGGGCCGGGCGACACCTCCGGGAACCACGGCCGACCGGCGACACCTCCGGACCGGGCGACACCTCCGAGAACCACGGCCGACCGGCGAAACCTCCGGGACGGGCGGCACCTCCGGACGACCGAATGATCTCTCGAAGTCAGACGACCGCCGGCGTACCCTCCGGAACACTTAACGACGATTTACGGCGCCGCAACGAGGAGAGCTACGTAAAAACGTTTCGGACGAAAGTTATTATTCGGCGCTCGCTCGACATGAGGGCGCTGTCCGATTACTAACTCGAAACGTGTCTCTCAAACCCACGTGTCGGAGACATATATTTCGAATTATTACGGATGATACGCAACACGCAAGCTGCGGTGACCGCGATTACGGTACGAACACTCGCCCGATGCGAAATCACGCGCGCGGCAACCGAGACGGCTCGTTACGGGCGTGATTATACGTGCGGCACCACATAACGGCCGGCGTCAACTTAAGGGACGGACGGCACCTCCGGGACGGGCGACACCTCCGGACGACCGAATGATTTCACCAAGTCCGTCGCCCGCCGGCGGTACCACCGGGGCACTTGACGGCGAGTAGCGCCGCTACGAGAAGATAATGCTACGATACGGAAATACGTTTCGGACAAAGGTTTCGTACTTTTCGACGCTCCGCACGACCGCGCGACACGATTATTACGATATCTGCTAATTCTCGGTTACCACTCGTCGGATGCACAATCTTCGAGATTCTACGACCGATACGTGGACGAATGCAGGCAGGATGCCGATAAGCGAAGCCGGAGTGTTTGCACGAATAAACTTTCCGATGCGTCCTCATTTAATTAATCTCATTTAGCTCGCTCGTTAGCGGTACAAGCGAGAACTCGGGAACAGGCGCAAGTTCGCTCGCAGCGCGTTGCTCTCGCCGGCGAGCGAGAAATTTTTCCAGGCCCGATAGCGGCGTGTTTGCCTTGTATGCGGGCGACACCTCCGGCGGCACGCGCCGCCCGTAACCCAATTACGATCGCGGCGTGTTGCTTTCGTTGGCGGGCGACACCTCCGGCCGCACAAGCCGCTTTTTCCAAGTTCGCTCGCGGCGTGTTGCTTTCGCCGGGCGAGCGAGAAATTCTTCCAAGTCCGTTCGCGGCGTGTTGCTTTCGCCGGGCGAGCGAGAAATTCATCCAAGTCCGTTCGCGGCGTGTTGCTTTCGCCGGGCGAGCGAGAAATTCTTCCAAGTCCGTTCGCGGCGTGTTGCTTTCGTTGGCGGGCGACACCTCCGGCGGCACGCGCCGCCCGTACCACAAGTCCGATCGCGGCGTGTTGCTTTCGCTGGCGGGCGACACCTCTGGACGCACAAGCCGCTTTTTCCAAGTTCGCTCGCGGCGTGTTGCTTTCGCCGGCCGAGCGACAAATTCTTCCAAGTTCGCTCGCGGCGTGTTGCTTTCGCCGGGCGAGCGAGAAATTCTTCCAAGTTCGATCGCGGCGTGTTGCTTTCGCCGGGCGAACGACAAATTCTTCCAAGTTCGCTCGCGGCGTGTTGCTTTCGCCGGGCGAGCGAGAAATTCTTCCAAGTCCGTTCGCGGCGTGTTGCTTTCGCCGGGCGAGCGAGAAATTCATCCAAGTCCGTTCGGGGCGTGTTGCTTTCGCCGGGCGAGCGAGAAATTCTTCCAAGTCCGTTCGCGGCGTGTTGCTTTCGTTGGCGGGCGACACCTCCGGCGGCACGCGCCGCCCGTACCACAAGTCCGATCGCGGCGTGTTGCTTTCGTTGGCGGGCAACACCTCCGGCCGCACAAGCCGCTTTTTCCAAGTTCGCTCG
>NW_028189316.1:10000-17500 GCF_048542155.1 Nylanderia fulva
AGAGCGGTACTCCGACAGCTTTTCCACGTATGAGGGCTGGCCATGTTCCTTCTGCAGGCCACGTCTCAACCTGTATAGCCTTTTCTTGAAGATTGTTAGCTCCCTAGTCCACCACGGGTTGGATTTCCTAAAATGCCTTTTCCTTGGCATTGAGGCCTTGCATGTCTCGCTAAGGACAACTGCGAGCTTTTCGGCCATTTCCTCTACTTCCTCTGCCGACCTCAACTCGAAGCGCCTCCAGCATGGACCCTGAAAGATCAGCGAGAGTCCCGGAAAACCGTTCCCAGTCGGCCCGACGGGTGTCGAACCTCATGTTCGCGGCACCCCCGGCGTCCCGCCCCTTCGGCACTCTGAGCCTGATGTCGATGGAGTTGTGGTCGCTGGTTGTCCAATTGTCCCGTACCTTCCATTCCCTGATGAACCGGGTCATGGAGGGCGACGCCAAGGTCACATCGATATATGATGAACCTCTTGCCGTCCAAAAGGTGGGTTTCTGGCCAGCATCGTTGACCACCTCTATACCAGATGCCCGGATGAGGTCTTCGACTTTCGCACCTCTTTCGTCCGCCTCCTGGGGACCCCACATCGGCGATCGGGCATTGGCATCTATCGCAACTATCAATCTCTTCCCTCTCAGCGAATGAAACACCATTTCGAGGTGCCTGAGGTGCTTCTCTATTTCTTCGCAGTACTGAAAGTAGCACGAAGCCACATAGAAGGAGAAGCCAGGTGCTTGCACTTCTGCGCAGACGCAGTGAGCTGTGCTGAGCTGCGAGATAAACAGTAGCTGAAATTGAGAGTTGCAGGCTGCCACCGCCGCCCACGGGCGTTGCGAGCGTACGGCGGCCACTCTCATTCCAAATCCTAGCCCAACGAAGGTGTGACCCGTGTCCCGCTTCCTGACACATGGTTCCTGCAATAACAAGATGTCAAGTCGCTTTTCGACGACGAGCTGACGCACCTCTCCCGTGACTTTAGCTGAACGTCTCATGTTCAGCTGCAGGATTCTCACTCCCGTGGTCGCCAGTGAGAAATTTCCAGACGAGGTAGGAGTAAAAGGGGAGCTTGCCGCGTTTTGTTGCGGCCCGGCTCGATCCGATTTATTTTGGGTGTGGGGTTGGGGTTTTGGGGAGTTCGCGGAGCTAATTTCGTCGTCATTTACGGTGGCGCAAGTCGCGGAGCTATTCGCGGGGCTAATCGCGGTACTAATCCTAACTCTGTTTTCGCGATTTTTCTTTGCTTCAGCGCTCGGTCCTAGCCGACCTTCGGACCTCGGCGTGGGCTCTCTCACGGTCGCGTCGCATCTGGCTAGCACAACTCGGACGGCACGAAGGCCGCTACCACTAAGCGCTTCCTGGGCTGCTGCCCCACCCGGCAGGAAGCGTTTTACCAGGCGGGCACTTCTCCTAACCAAAGATTTTACTAATTCCATCTATGTTCCCACGAGTACGGTGGAAAGGGGGTCAAGCGACGCAGAGCCACCACTACGCCACCAAGCCTAAATACACCGGGAGGGCGGCAGATATCCCGGGCGGACCGTTAGTGGCCGCGATCTTATCGTCTACGCGACCATTCATGCCCTCGGCACGGTACCTAACACCTTAACATTAAGACGAGCGCCATTGTTTGGAAACGCCTACCCGATCATCGGCATTCCACCCGAAGCAGACGAACGAACGAGACGAGGTTAAGCGAGACGAAACGACCGGAGCAACGACGAGGATACCGATGATGATGATGTTCCTGAAAAGAAAAGAGCTACTTGTGAGCCATTTGGTCAGTGACGCCGACTCGTAGCAATGCAGTGTGTAAGCCTGAGGGTGGAGGACCTGAAAATAATAAGCTCCCTTCCTTCGCCGCGGCGTGTTGCTTCAGAATCTTGGGGAGTTTTTGGGGTTCCCGGCACTACTCGGAAAACCTTTTACGCTTGTGGACACTCGCTGGCCATGATGTGGCTGGAGGTCCCGCCCATTCCTTTCAACCCCTTGCTTTGTTGTCCCCAGGGCCGCACCCATTTGCATTTTACGTTTTCTGTCAGTCTCAACACGCGTCGCGGCAGCCCCCGACAGCGACGCCGAAGCGCACCTCAGGGGCCGAGTCCCCACGCGGCGTGCTGCTTTGCAATCCTACATTGGGTTCAACTGGGTCCTTAAGGCGTAATGCCTTTAGCCCTTTTTGAAACCCACCGCGTGGCCAGCCTCGTGAGTTGCACCGGAGCGCACCCCAAGGGCCGAGTCGCCACGTACTGCTTTTACGGATGCTTTGCTGACTTCCAACGCGCACTGCCTGACTTCCTACCGTCCTCAAGGTCTGGGCCCATAGCCCGTGGGACCGGGTCCATTTTGCCCTCAGTCTGGGTGACTGCCCCTTCGGACAACTCCCGGCGAACCTCCCCGCGTGCCGCATGCCGCAGAGAGAAACACCGGGTGTTCTTAGATTGTTCCACTGCATGTCCGATCCATCGAGCCGGTTTCCAGCCACAAACGTATGCGGCGTCCCGTTAGGGACACGCTTGCGACCTTCGCCCCGACACTCGACAGACCCGGCATGCGCGCCTGGGAACAATCCGTATTTTCGAGGCTCCCAGAGTTTGTAAGGGGAAGCGGCGAGCTCCGGGCCGAACACTCTGGGGCCAAGTCTTAAGACACCAGTTTTTGGGCTATCGGTTTGTTTACTAATTTTGCGTTTTCATTTCCTAGACTGTTTGTCCAGAGTTTGTGCTGGTCAATCTAGTCATTCGCAGTTTCACTTTTATTTTAAACTCTCCTTCGACTCCTCGACATTCACGCCTCGGCCCCGGCTCTGCGTGCGAAACAAGCAAGAGGGAGCCACGCTACTACACACTAGGTGTGCGCGCCACATATGAGCCATTCGGTCTTGCGACTCCGACTCGTGGCAATGCTGTGCTAATAAGTAGATAGGGACAGTGGGAATCTCGTTAATCCATTCATGCGCGTCACTAATTAGATGACGAGGCATTTGGCTACCTTAAGAGAGTCATAGTTACGACCGCACCGGGGGGTCTGGGGGGGCGGTTAGCCCCCCCAGTAAGCGCCCCCAGCGGTGCCGGGCGGCTACATCGCGGTTACTCCCCTTTCGCTAGAATCGGGATCCACACCTGGGATTTCCCCCTTACAGCGCACATACACTGCGTATTACGTACGCCAGGACAAGCAGATCCTTCAGACGTAGGGGCGCGGTTTCACCACGCAACACAATTGACTATGGAATAGGTTAGGTTTTGCGTCACATGGACGCGATCCACCATTCCTACTCTCTTTATTGTACCTGTGTGTGACGCCCCAGGTAGCAAGGCACCGATCCACGCAGGCCGAATCATATTTACGTCCAACCGTGCAATGGATGGGCTGGGATCGCCCAGAGGGCTTCCCAAATGCTTAAGGGAATGCGTACACATGAAATTTCTCCACGAGACACACTGCGCCAGGCGCCCTAGCTTCCACGCCCGTGAGAGTCCGACACCAATTGGTAGGGCACCGGTAGCCTCCCGGTGGGGCTCCCTACCTCCCTCACTACCCGGTGTTAGTCTAAGTCGCATGTATGACAGCTTCAGCATGCCTCGGACCCCGAACTGTGCATTCTCAGCGCCAGATCAGTCGACTCGGCCACGCATTCGCCACCATCAGCAACTCCGACAACGTTAGACGGGTCACCGTCGCGTACCTCGCTATTAGGCTACGCTGCCGATCGCCGCTACGACAGGGCCGGACGCTTTGCCCAGAACCTGGGATCGCTTTATCCTTCCACTGTCGTTTTATGGGTAAACTGTGATCGGTCGCCCGTTTACCCGCGCTTGCTTGAATTTCTTCACGTTGACATTCAGAGCACTGGGCAGAAATCACATTGCGTCAACACCCGCGAGGGCCATCGCAATGCTTTGTTTTAATTAGACAGTCGGATTCCCCTAGTCCGTGCCAGTTCTGAGCTGAGCGTTGAATGGCGGCCGAAGAGGACGACCACGACGGCTCGCGCCGCCACGGAAGCCTCGCAGCAAGGAAGATCCGCGGGAGGCCAAGGCACGGGACCGAGCTCGGATCCCGGGACCGGCGCGAGAACGCCGACCGTTCACCTCGCCCAGGCCCGGCACGTCAGCCAGACCCGCTTCCCGACCAAGCCCGACACGCCCCGCTCCTCAGAGCCAATCCTTATTCCGAAGTTACGGATCCAATTTGCCGACTTCCCTTACCTACATTATTCTATCGACTAGAGGCTCTTTACCTTGGAGACCTGCTGCGGATATGGGTACGAACCGGCGCGACACCTCCACGTGGCCCTCTCCTGGATTTTCAAGGTCCGAGGGGAAGATCCGGACACCGCCGCAACTGCGGTGCTCTTCGCGTTCCAAACCCTATCTCCCTGCTAGAGGTTTCCAGGGAACTCGAACGCTTATACAGAAAAGAAAACTCTTCCCGGATCTCCCGACGGCGTCTCCAGGTCATTTTGGGTTACCCCGACGAACACTCTTACGAGGGCCCGAATTGTATGCGGTTCCGCTGCCGGGTTCCGGAATAGGAACCGGATTCCCTTTCGCCCGACGGGCGTGTGTCTTTCGTATAATATTTATTATTATTTCTCGACACTCGAGTATATTGTACGCCGTCATTGACATAGGATTTCTCCTAGGGCTTAGGATCGACTGACTCGTGTGCAACGGCTGTTCACACGAAACCCTTCTCCACGTCAGTCCTCCAGGGCCTCGCTGGAGTATTTGCTACTACCACCAAGATCTGCACCGACGGCGGCTCCAGGCAGGCTCGCGCCCAGACCCTTCTGCGCTCACCGTCGCGACCCTCCTACTCGTCAGGGCTTCGTGACGACGCGAGAGAAGACTAACGCCCGCTCCCGGTTGCCGCCCCACTTGCCGCTGACGGCAGAGTATAGGCTCGACGCTTCAGCGCCATCCATTTTCAGGGCTAGTTGCTTCGGCAGGTGAGTTGTTACACACTCCTTAGCGGATTCCGACTTCCATGGCCACCGTCCTGCTGTCTTAAGCAACCAACGCCTTTCATGGTGTCCCATGAGCGTCGAGTTGGGCGCCTTAACTTTGCGTTTGGTTCATCCCACAGCGCCAGTTCTGCTTACCAAAAATGGCCCACTTGGCACTCTGATACGAAGATGCTCGTGGCTTCATAATTCAAGAAAGCCAGAGATCTCACCCATTTAAAGTTTGAGAATAAGTTGAGGTCGTTTCGGCCCCAAGGCCTCTAATCATTCGCTTTACCAGATGAGACTCGCGCGCGTTCCGTGCGAAACGGCCGAGTGCCAGCTATCCTGAGGGAAACTTCGGAGGGAACCAGCTACTAGATGGTTCGATTAGTCTTTCGCCCCTATACCCAGTTCCGACGATCGATTTGCACGTCAGAATCGCTACGGACCTCCATCAGGGTTTCCCCTGACTTCGTCCTGACCAGGCATAGTTCACCATCTTTCGGGTCCCAACGTGTACGCTCTGGGTGCGCCTCTTCTCGCGATGAGAACGAGACGCCCCGGGAGTGCGAGGCCGCATCGCGACGCGGCCCATCCTCCCTAGGTCGACGGCCAGGGCCGACCTTCACTTTCATTACGCCTTTAGGTCTCGCGACAAGTCCCAATGACTCGCGTACATGTTAGACTCCTTGGTCCGTGTTTCAAGACGGGTCCTAAGAGTACCCAAAGCAGTAGCGTCGCCGACCGGTATCGGTCTCCCGCGAGACCGCGGGAGACGTTCGCAGGCCTGTCGAAGGTGTACCGTACTGTAACCAACAGCGGGCCAGGACCGGGGACGGCGCGAAGTCCGTAACCTCCGAGTACCGTGGCGCGCGCTTGCGACGGTCTCGACGCACCGTGAATAGTGCGGCCTGATACCTTGCGCGTACCGCCGAGCAGCCGGCCGGGCGACCGAGGGTTTGTCGCGTGCCGTTTTACCGGCGACGCGACAGACACCGCACCCGGGCCGTAGACCGACACCCAGCGGGTCGCGACGTTCTACTTGGGGAGAAGTGCACGACGACGAGCGCCGGACATCGGCGCACGGTAGCGTGCCCGCGCGCGAGCCGCAAGGACTCCGCGGGACATCGCCGACCGACGCGAAGCCAGCGCCGCTGACGATGAATCTCCCCGTTCGATCTTTTGGGTTTCTTAGGTTTACCCCTGAACGGTTTCACGTACTCTTGAACTCTCTCTTCAAAGTTCTTTTCAACTTTCCCTCACGGTACTTGTTCGCTATCGGTCTCGTGGTCGTATTTAGCCTTAGATGGAGTTTACCACCCACTTAGAGCTGCACTCTCAAGCAACCCGACTCTAAGGAGAGATCCTCCCGAGGCGCGCACCGGTCGCTACGGGCCTGGCACCCTCTACGGGTAAGTGGCCCCATTCAAGATGGACTTGGACGCGACGCGGCACCTCGGGATAAGCGGATCCTCCCAAACACCACATTTCCCTGCGGCGGAACCGCGGGATTCGGTGCTGGGCTCTTTCCTGTTCGCTCGCCGCTACTAAGGAAATCCTGGTTAGTTTCTTTTCCTCCGCTTAATAATATGCTTAAATTCAGCGGGTAATCTCGCCTGCTCTGAGGTCGTCGCATAGTGAGTTTTCGTAGCCGTTTGCCTCCTCCGCGTCGCTCATCGTCGTCTCTCCTCTATAATATATATTATAAGAGGGAGAGAGAGAGAGCGTCGAACGAGAGAGCAGCAGCGGCAGCACACGAAATACGCGAGAAGGCAAATCGCCGGGGCGCTAACCGCACACACACTCGTTGGTGGTAATGGAGACGATATATCGCGGGGTTCGAGATTCTCGGCTCTCCCTTCTCTTTTATATACGAAATTCGGGCGGAATCGATTCGACGAGTACACGACGCGGCGCGCCGGTCCCCTTTTTTCGCTTTACGAAAATTTCGTGGACTCGGACACGCGGTCGGCTCGCGATTCAAAACCCTTCTCCGTAAAGAGGTAAAGGATTACGAATGCTCTCTCCGCCGGACGACGACGCGCCGTATATTTCTCCGTAATACCGTTATGTGTGCGGGCAAGGGCGCCTCGGCATAAGACGCGCGAGCGCTATCGCACCGAGAGACGCGGCACAGAGTGCGAGAGCAGTCCGGTCAGTCTGTGTGATGTACGGAGAGGAGAGACGGTGAGACAAGCGCTACCTACTTTCGGGAGACAACGACGCACGCGCCGCTCTAGGGAAAGCGGTGCCATTCACCGTCCTGACCCTTTTTTTGGCCGTTTGTTGCTCCCTTCGCGCGCGCTCTTACTCTCATCCCATTTCTCCTCGGCTCTCGCGTACACACACGACTTGGATACACAAACACGCTCCCCCTCTTAATTCGCGCAGCATTCTCTGGGCGCGCGTTCGCCAACGTTTTACACGCTTGTGCGCTTCTCCTCCTCATTATTATTATTATTTCGGTGTGTCATTTCAGACGTCGCCAGGATTTGCACCGCGGCCGGTCGGCGCGGCACAGACACCTCGGGCGAACGTCCAACGATCGCTCGT